>NC_051181.1:10401733-10648140 GCF_013339695.2 Rhipicephalus sanguineus
CGGAATCACATATTAGTTGTGCCTGACAATGTGTTTGCTGGTTGATACACATGCAGCCAAGCATCATACAAAAGTGCATGTATGCACCTTCTACAACACTTGTGCTGTACAAAGACATTTCTCAACAAAAGAAAATGGATAAAAACATTTATTGACTGGGAAACATGCAGAGGTTAAATGAAAGAAAAATATGGTGTACACCTGTCATATCTTCGTTTCGTTTAATCTGTCTACTTAACATTGATGACAGATTGCTTTTGATGCACAGGGTCCTTGTAGGGAATCCATGTATGTGTATCCATGCATGTGTATCCTGCACGAAAGATCGCAGTAAATATATAAGAGTTGCAAAGAAAACTTTATCCAACACATCGTGCACCTTAGAACACTTAGATGTACTGCCAAGGCCCCGTGCAGGTAGTTGACAAAAACACTTTTGTGAAGTTAGAGTTAGTCAAAATTGCATCTTATATCGCATTTCCAATCGAAACTTTCAGCAAATCCTGTTAGAAAACAGGAAAACAACACAGAAGGTCAAGTCCAGCATCAAGTATACATTAATGGAGTTACGTCTAGGGTCTTGTTTCTTTGATCTTAGAATTCCCTCAAAAAAGGTGCAATAGGTTCATGAGCAGGCGCAACATGTCCAAGCTTTTTGTAAAGCTTGAAACAAATGCCTACCATAAAATATAAACTCGACCAGGCTCACAGGTAGAACGCTCCCATCTTCTTCTCCAAGCTGCCGTCTGCTTCAGTTCCACGAACAGGTGAGATCACCGGGTACATATGTAAAGGATACCAGAAAACATTCATGAGTTGGCGCACCACACAGACCTTACAGCTGACACACAATACATACAATGTATTCAGGCAAGTCTATGTTTATATACCAGCAAGGGCCTTGAATGATGGACTCAGATTGCGCTATAAGAACAGGTATAACCTGAGCAACGGCTCATGGCAGACAACTGTAATGGTGCGATTGCAAGCCGAACTTTCAGAAAGTTATGTACTTAGTAAACACTATGTGGTTGGAGAACGCAGATTACCATATAGGTCATTTAAATGACGAAAATTACATCAGCTCTGCTACACAATATAAAGTGCATAAATTGATAAAATAAGAGTATGTGTGGCCCATGTGCACACTCACTCCATAATGCCGAGCTTTACATATTGTATTATATGATGAATTTGAGCCGTTTAGGAAAGTAATTCTAGTCGTGTTAAAGCCAATCAATGCCTGGAATATCGGTTTGAATTTGTAGTGCTGCAAGCCATAAAAAAAAACCGTTAACCACTTTTGTCAGCCTTCTCTAAACTTCTGCACACATAGTTACATATGAGAATTTAGATTTGTTTCCCCTAATAATTACTTCATAAAATTAAAGTAGCACTCTCACAATGAATGCTACGTCTTAGTCGCACAACCTGCAAATAAGAGCGCTTTTTCAGTTTCATGCTCCCTTAAGAAAAGCTCACAAAAGAAACATGAACTTTAGATAAGCACATAATTGAGGTGTGCTGTTGCCACCTCAGCACAGTGGATAAAAAGCTCTTGGAACAGTGCTGCTTAACCATTACAACAACTTCTGTTAATATAAACCAGTATGCTTCAGGAAACAATATAACGACGGGAAAAATATTTCACATCATTTTTCTCAAACACAAATATTGCAACAAAAGGCACCTTGCCAAACGCAACTAACTGGCATATTTGTCTAGAATTGATAATTATAAACATCTTGTGCTACTTCAAATTAATGTACACATGGTGTTAGTACCAGAATATAACGTAATTCACTGATTTTTATTATCTTCAAGGGGGTTCACCCAACGCAAGTTCGTTTCTCGTAGCAACGACCTTGCACAGTCAGATTAAAATCCTAACCATAGTGCAACTAACTTCTAACAAAAACAAGCGCGGTGCAGTAGTCGCGGAGAAAGCCACAAACACACGCCACTGCAGAGCACCGCGCGCGCATGTGCAGCCGCAGCGTGTTTTGATATCTTCCTCCCCGCGTACTACATGCCAATTATTACTGAGTTTCCTGAAGAGTTACTTCATTTGTACCTGCATCATGAGAAGGCTAGGCGATGAACGTTATGTTTAAAGCAGTTTTATTTCCGAAGTGATAAGCCATCGTACAAGTAGCTTCAGGCGATGATCTCGTCGATTTCAATAACTTTCGACGACGCTAAGAAGTTTACTTACGGAATCACAACTGGGCTACAAAAAATCTTGCAAATGATTCTTATTTCAGTTTACGATCGCTTCTGAGCGGCGGAATCCAAGAACGGGCCACTTTCTCTCCTCGGTCGCGGCCGCGTCCCGTCTACGAGAAAGGGCCATGCTGGCCATGCTCTCAAGCACTGCAGTCCTCCCCTCCTTCCTCACCTCCCCCACTCCGGTCCCCTGCGCCCAAAAGGACAACGCGAGTGTGACCCTCCCTGCGACACACATCGCGCAGGCGTCCCCAAGGTCATCCAGCTCCCGGAGAGAAGCGGCAGCGGCGCTTTTGTATGCCCCCTCTACCCTCGCACTCCAGCAAGCGGGAAGCGGGCGGGCCGAGCGACAGGCATTCTTGGAATAATCGAACAGCCAAGGAAGAAGAGCGCCATTACACGAAACGCTTGCGTTACAGAAGCGGAGTATCGCGCAAAGCAACGCGCCTTCATCCACCCGTTGCAGTTGTAGGTAGTGAACACACATGGTGAATGCTTCATACAACCGTATAGGCCTCGTGCCGCTCACTTGACGGCGCCACCGCTCTCCGAGTGCGCAGCGCCAATGCAGCTACTTCGCGCATTTTGTCCCTGTTCCCTTCCTGGCGCGTAGCTCGAAGTTTTGTGCGGAGAACATCGATGCGTGAACATGGCAACACAAAACAAACCCCGCTTGCTTTTTTGCGGCTACAGATGAATGGCAAACGTTCAGGAATACTTCAAACCAAATAGTTCGCGTCGGCGTGGCGACTTGTATGCCGCTAATCACGTTAACTGCGTGAGATAAGATCTGCACAGTGCCGTCGGTCCATCGGAAATAAAATGCGTCGCACAAATAAAGAGCGTGGGGTACAAAGTGCGTTTAAAAGCGAGTAAACTTTTTTCTTGGCATGCGATAGAAAGTACTTTTTATCGGCAGCCTCGCGCGTCGATTGTCCTATGACCGACGCGCATTAGTAGAAAGTTGTGGTAGTTGGAATGACATGTTAGCAACGATAAAAAGATAGAGACCGCATGAAGTGCCCGTCTCGTAGTTTTCTAGCGTTGTTAGTCCGTCGGACACTTTGCTAAATTATATTTTTGGACATGTGGAACTGTGTTTTTGTCTTGGTCCTCTGATCATAAAGCTGATCCTGAGGCCCCTCAGCCCGACAGTCGTGCACAGGCGACTGTTTTGCGTCGCAATGGCTGCCACAAACCTCCGCTCGGAATAACAATAATAAAAGGAACAAGGGGACCAATAATGTGTCAATATTACCTGGAGCAGTTGCATAGCCAGAATGTTTTTTTTTTTTTTTCATGGGGTGTTCAACCATACTTTATGCATGTTCGTCCGTGCATTTGTATCTGTGCGTGTACATATACGTGCAAAATTTTAAGAAATCGGGGGTGGGGGGGAGGGGAGGTTTGAATCCCCCTCGTTACGCCAGCGACATGGATAGAAAGCGAAAAAAACCGCGCGAAGACAGGACTCTTTTCATTATCGGGCGCGCCGAACGGCTGCGTTCCAACGTTTTCGCCTATCAGCCTCGTACAACTTCTATGGAACATGATAAAATTGCACCTTCGGCAGTTTCCCGGCAGTGTTCTTGTAGCTTTATGACATGCGAACTCGCAAGAGCAGATAGAAGTCGACTTTCTTCGCCGCGTACACACGCTTGCGCTGCAAGGGGCAATTACCAACCTGCTGCGGCCAAGCGTGGCTGCGCGGAGGGAACAGGGACATTTTGCCAGCAGCCGCCGCAGTGGCGCTGTATGTCCGATTTGAAACAGCAGCGCACGAGGCCTATAAAGTGCACAGAAAGCATTGAGCATAGCGTAGAACATACCTGTCTATCATCCTTCCTCTGGCCATCATCCTCGCAGAGTGAACACACCGCCCAGACGATCACACTCGGTTCCTGCGTAAAAGACGTCATGTAACGAAGTAACCTAGCTGTGTAATTCAGAAATATTCTAGAACTTACCAAAATCAGGCATCCACTGCGCACTCTTCAGCTTTACAATCCACAATGTACCGTACACTCGGCGACAGTCTTGTCAAAAGGCTGCTGTACGTCCGCACTCGCCGTCAGTCACGAGACTAGGACCTAGATCGTCTTGGAAGGTACACTTGATATTGAATCACGTAACCAACGTGCATAATCGATAAACGTGGTAACGAAGCATTGTAGAACACAGCATGGCACACACACAAACCGCGCGCACCCGTCAAAACTAAAGCGCCCCCAAGGACAACTTTTCTTGGCAATGAAGGGAAGGCTACGGGGGCGGAGCTACTGCACATGTACTGCTCCGCGAAATAGTCCGGTTCGGCGCGCGTTTCGCATTTAGTTTTGGTTTGTGAACCTTCCGTACCTCATGTGACGGCCATTTTATTGTTCGAGCGGCCGTCTCAGGCTTATACAGCCATTGGCTAGTGAAATTCGTCAGAAGCTCCCTCGGCGAGTCGTCGGGAAAGCTGGAGGGTGACGAGCGCTCACTTGAAGACGAAGGCGCTATTTTGACTGTGAGGTGCACGTAAAAGGTGCGACGTTTTCACAAGTGCAAAAGCGCGAAATGACGTTGCTTAAATCAGAACAAATATAAATATCTTCTTGGTGCGTGCTGACCCTCTCTTCAAACAGCGCTCCGTAGAAAATAAAGCAATGTTGTTTTTATTTGTCACTGTACATACAAAAAAGTGTATTTATGGCTTTTTTTACACCCGTGTGTGCATGTTGGGAATGTGTTATGGCTGTTCGATTTTGTTATACAACTATACATTTTGTTTTGGGGAAATGAAAGTTAGAAATGGGCAGTTTTCAAACTCGCATCCCAGACGATGGTCATCTCTGAGTCCTTACTCAAAAGAAACGCTTTTTTGTTTCAAGTTACTGCCCTCTCCCGTGGATAGAAAGAGGTAGGGATTATGATGGGAGGAGGAAATGGGTAGGGTGTGATAAGCGACACCCATCGTTGCACACAGAGGAGGTGAATGGGACAAGGAAGGAGTGAAGGGAGAGAGGAGTTGACGCCGTGGAGAGCGGGAGAGTCGCGTGGAGACGACATTACGAGGGGGGCGGGGCGGGAGAAGGATGTACGCGAGGTTGGGCCAAATCGAACTTTGCTTGTCGGCTGCTTCTGACCAGCGTTGCAACAGCGAGGAGAGATAGAGACAGTAGTTTGAGGTTGGGAAAAACGCTTGTCCGCGTATCTTTGCAACCAACAACATTCTGTTTTGGACATATATGTAAGTGCACCATGCATAAGAACAGTCCCTAATTTTTATCACAACAACAACGAACTTTTTTTTCTGTACGTCACCCATTGTCCACATTTCCAATTCTTCTCCGCCCCCCAAAATCCTTCGCGACGCCGTGCGGGTAATCCCCACTCTCCTCCGTTAACTTCTACTGGAAAATGGGCAACACGGGCCCCTGAGCGAGTGTTCGCAGTGTCACTTGATCATATCTGTTCATATTTGCATATGTGATCGACATCGACTCATGCCTTTTAAAAATAAGGAAATGCTTACTTCTATATATGCGGCAGGTAATATAATGAACCTTGCTGGGGTCGTCAGCAATTCTTCGATCGCCGGTGCATGGGCGATATACGTAAAATATTTACGCATTCTACTGAAACACGATATTTGTGTACATTGCAACACAAATTGTTTATTGCTTGTAGTCTCTGAAAGACGAACTTGTCTATTGTGATAAACTGATTTTACGGTGGCGATTAAGGCTTTTTAACTTCTTTGTTGTGATGCGCGTTTTGACATTAGGAACGGCAACTGAAAGTCTGAACACTTCAGTCACCAGAAATTAAAGTGCACATGGTCATTTGACTCTCCGATGTACACTTAATGTTAAACGACATTAGGCTTTGCATGTCTAATGTCTGTCTAGTGACTCATTGGGAGCGCACCTAGTCGACACTAGACACTCAAGACTCATTTTCATAAGGGTAAGAGCGTTAGGTTCTAGCGCGCTGCTCAAACACGAAGAAGTAACAACCGCAACAGTTAGTTCACGCTCGTCTTGTGTGTATCCGTGCGTTCTTTTCGAGTGTCCTTCTTTGTGTTGGAGCAGTGCGCTGCAAGTGTCGAGCTGTGACCGTTGTTAGCTCGCGGTCATCCTGTGTGAGTTCTTTTCGCTCTTTTGATGCACCTGTAGTTTCGGATAGTTAGTAGTCGTAGTTGTCCTCATACCAGAATGCAATAGCTTAGTTTAGAATATACAAGCGCATAATAAATCTGCAGTCTCAACAACACGGGTACCAGACTAGCTACCTTGTAGAGACAGCCTACACGTTTGCTTATTTCAGATTCTAACTTTGACACATGTGTGTTCCAGGAAAGGTTCCGATGGAACCAGACACCGAGAAATTTTATGCAATCAACCTCGCGTATTCTTACCCGAACAAATTGGATGTTGACCTTATAACAATCTGTAGTATAAATTGGCCTAAAAATGATATAGCTAGTTTTCGATAAATTTAAAGAAAACATGTGTGATTGTCGCCATGACTGTAGGTTGCATAAATACCCGTTTACCATGGCCTCAGCTTGCAAAGAGCTTGCAAAAATATGTTTGTATCATCAGCGTACATGATGATGTCATGAGAACCTGGTAGTTTGGTAATGTCATTTATATATATTAAAAACAATAGTGGTCCTAATATTGAGCCTTGAGGGACTCCGCAAGAGACAGTTAGCCGGATAGATGTGACGTCATTCACCCGGACGTACTGCATCCTATGGTGTAAATAATTGTGCACTAAGCTAAGTGCGATACCACGTACACCATAGTGATTTTATTTTTGCAAGCGGATATTGTGCTGTGCGCAGTCAAACGCCTTTTGAAAATCCAAGACCAAGAGTGTAATGCTTATGTTCTATATTTTCGAGTATTTTATCTTTAATAACGAGTAGCGCTTGCTCTGTTGACTTTTTTTTTCAGAAAACCGTACTGGCAGACAGATATCAGGTTGTGCTTAGTAAAAAAATATTCAAGCCTGCAATTTATGACTCCTTCAAATAATTTGGAAAATACTGGCAACAAAGAAATTGGTCGGTAGTTTGATATTTCCATTCGGTTACCACCTTTGTATATCGGACAGACCTTGGCGATTTTTAGATCATCGGGAAACACACCAGTAGTAAGCATTAGGTTTGCACGATAAGACAATACGTCAGATAAGAAAGGCGCAAACTGCCTAATGAAACCTGCTGAGAAAGGAGAAATTCGCTCGGAAATTCACCAGAAAGCAGATGGTCGAAAGCATACGTGCAGCTTAATTGAACACTGTTTTTGTTTGACAACTAGAATAAGTTCGACGCATTTTCACTTATTCATACTTTTTGACACTAAACAAGCCGACAAAATTAGGTATGAAGACTCACGATATCTTCAAGTAAGCTAAAGAGCCTTTAATCGTTTAAGCGGCCATCCGCACTGACAACCTGCCTTTAGAAAGTAGATGTCTTTTATTTTTCTTAAACACAGTGTGACATTCTTTTCATGAGATGTTAATTACGTGTGTGAGATGCTCCTTTGTTAAAATCACGTGCGATTATTGTAATTCATGATGCATTGACTTTATTTTACCTCTTTTACGCAGCCATCACATATAGCAATTTTTTATGTATCTACTGCAGAACGTTACAAAATGACTTTTCTACTCCAGTGGAGCTTAGAGGCTTGTGAAATTTCTTATGCCGCTTTCTTTTTGCAATCCTGGCAATGTGAGTAATAAGGAAACTTGGAATAGTCAAACCGGCCTTATGGCTCGCTTACGAGGCAGGCGATGGTCATAACCAGGACTTTCAGCTGATTCCGGTGGCGTTCGCGCTTTTGCTCCCGCCGGACCTCTCTGGACAGCCACCTGCTCGCGTTCCCCATTGGAGGTCTCTGCTCGCGACCGGCTTCACCGCACGTCGTACCAGAGACAGCATATTGTTGCCGATCGAATGACTCGCCGCCGCTGACGGTTTCCATTTCTTCGTTTGTTTAACCTCAATGCTATGGCACATACCCACGCTGGGGGATTGGCCAACATTGTGTGATAACACTTCGATGATAACTAAAATAATGCTTATTATTATAAAAAAGTTTAAAAAATTAAAAAGAGGAAAAAAAGCAAGTAACAGCTAATATACTTACAAAATTCTGCACTTTCGAGCAGAGCAGACAGCTGAGTTTATCTGATCAGAACAATTTTGAATGCATATGAGCAGTGAACAAAAGGCGTCAACCATAGAGTTTCATACAATACCCTAGAGAGGAAACTGGCGCTGCGATCGTTCAACCACCATGGGAATGATGGGAAGTACAGGCCTCGGATTGGATAGCGTTAGCTAGCGAACTGTCTACGAATCTTTTTTTACAGTTTCAGTTTCGTTCTTCGCGAGGCGTGGGTAGTGGGGTGCGTTTCAGAGCATTCAAGCAGCGCCTTTGTTGTTCAAAGAGGCTGAAGACCACTAGAACTCTTGGTTTGCTGCGACGCTGCAGCTTTACAGGTTGTATTTGACAGTTTTAGCAAAGCGTCGTGTACTCACCGCTGCGCACAGATGTAGCGTCCCATGTCAGTGCAGCAAACTGCATCGAGTTCACGTTTGTTTGGTAAGCGCGTCTTACCAAAACTCGTTCAAATCAGCTGCAAAACGACGGCGAAGCTAAGTAGACGCACCGCCGCGCTCGTCTGACTTGACTTCACAACAAAACGAGAGATGCGTTGGAGGCAGACCACTTGAACAGACGCACCTGGCATCGCAGCAGGCGATACGTTAAGTGTTTCTCACTCAATCCAGTACTGTTATTTCCATAAATAGATATTTCGTACTTTCGAGGGAAAAACAAGCGTGTTTCTTTTCAAGTGTTGTACAAAAATAATTCATTATTTGGTGATGCCAAATCTGGAACACAATTGCAGAGCAATGCATACCCCGGTGGTTGAATTTGTCCAGGTTTCACTTCCATCTCACGGTAACGCAAAACTTTTTGCAATAAGATTTACATACAAAAGAATGAAGCAAGTTTTAATTGGAATTAACTTCATATCCCTTTGTTTTACACTCGGCAAACAAGCGTTGCGAATCTCAAGAACCTAATCCATCCGAAGCCAATCCGAAGCCTGTACTTCCCATCATTCCCATGGTGGTTGAAGCGCGTCTCAAGGAGCCCGCGTAGACACTAGCGCCAGATTCCCCTCTAGGTATTATTGTAAGAAACTCTATGGCGTCAACGAAACGAAGACAAGAAGAGACAAGGACGCACGTCTCTTCTTGTCTTCGTTTCGTTGACGCGTTTTGTTCACTGCTCAAATGCACCAACTAGCCCACCAAAAGGTTTAAGTGGAATGCATATGTTAGATTTTAACGCACTTTAGATGCGAAACAGCTCCTTGATTAGCCTGTGTAACGCTGTCCCTCCGTGCGTCCGTACGAACGCGCCGCAACGCGCTCCCCTCGCCGCAGGTGTTGGAGCGGTGCCAAGTAAGTCACGCCGCAGCTGCGCGTTGACGTCACGCTCCCCTCGCAGTGCGCGCTCACGTCACTCTCTTCCTCGCCTGCCGCGCGCTCGCCCAAATGTTGGCTCGCCGCAGCGCCCGCAGCTGCCGCCTCGTCCGTTCGCCCGCAACACCTGCCGCTACCGCCACTCGCTCCTCTACCGCGACCGCCGCTCGCTACACCGCCGACTCGTCGGTTCACGCGCAATAAACCTGACGTTGTACCTTGCTCCCAACCTGCCGGAGGAACAGGTTCAGCGCTCTCTGGAGGAGACGCTGACTGATTCCGGCAAGGCGTGTCGACGCGCGCCTCTTATAGTTGCGGGAGACTTCAACGTTGACGTCAGCGGAGGAGGAGGAGAATGGCTCGTCGATTGCATGTGTGACGTGCACTCGCTGAAGTGCGTGTCGGCGGAGCGGAAACTACCCACCACAATAAGGGGAACGTGCATCGATCTGCTCTTTGCCAACATCGACGTCGAATGTCTGCAGGAACCTCTCAGCGTGCACTTCACCGATCACAAGGCCGTGGTAGTCAAGGCAAAACGCGCGCCAGCTCCGGTCCAGCGCCCGTGTCCACTCTGAAGAGACGACAAGACCTACGCCAGCCATCGCTTCAAACGAATCTTTCAGCGCTCACCGCAGCACCCGCGTTAGCGCCGTTCAACCCGTGACGCCACCCGTGCGCAACGCTGCTGCTTCGCATCCCATCAGGGTTCCCTTTCGGAAGATGTTATTTTTTAATGTTACTTTACGAATTTTTATTAAAGTACACATTATGATGGGAGACGTTTAGTAGATTGAATAAAATTACAAATCACATCAAATACATCTCTGTGGCAATGTCCAATAGCGGAGGCGCCGAAAATGTTTGTTTTTCCTTCAGCACTATGGCACATACCCACTGCGGGGGATTGGCCAAGAAATCGTTGTTAAAAATTTAGAAGCGAAATTTACCGCGACTGTCTCTTCTTCTTAGCTCGAGGTATAGAAAACGTAATCATGATACTCGTTGTCCTGAACTAAGGGCTCCATCCAACGAGGACAATCCTTGAGGCCTGCACAAATAAAACTTTTCTCTGTCTCTCTCTTTCGTTGTCCTGAAGCGTAGTGACGATTAGAAACACGCACGCTGACAAAGCCGAACAGGTGGCGGTGGTCATCGACATGGCCACAACGAACCGTTCCACCATATTCACAGACTCGCGAACTGCCACCAGAGCGTTCATGAAAGGCTCGGTATGCAAAGAAGCCGCTCGTGTTCTCTCTGCTGCACCTTGGACAGGCAAAAAGCACCTAATCTGGTTCCCCGGTCACGTGGGCAGTGATGCTCATGAAGCCATCCCTAACGCCAACGAACTTGCACACTTCCGGGCGCGAGGTCTCACCCGCCGCGCCGGAAGTGGGCACTCGGAGGCCGAGAGAGGGCAGTGGCAACGGGACACTCTCCTCACATTTAACGAGGTGTGTAAGCACTACCAACTGGGTCGTCGGAAGTTTCCGCTTCTACACCGAGACCTAAACAGACCACAGGCAATGCTACAGACGGTGACGTATCCGTCTCCGTTTATACAATCTAAATTCATAGAAGGCATCAGCCCGGGCTGTCCGCGTTGCGGACATCCCAGGTGCACTCTTCAGCACATGCTGTGGCAGTGCCACGACTTGCGCGGTGGCTCAGGATCTCCCTCCACGGAGGAAGACTGGCTCCGACTTCTCACTAGCTCCGCCAAGGAAGAGCAGCTCAGGGCTGTCCAGAGAGCCCGCGAAGTCGCCGAGAGTCTCAACCTCCCGGCTCCATCGTGGATGCGGCCCGCGGACGTTACCCCCTGACGGGGCATTCGCCTGCTCAGGACCAAATAAAGTTCTTTGTCTGTCTGTCTGTCTGCCGCATACACGCAGCATCTATCATACAGAACTCGGAGGGCGACTAAGTGAACCAGGCAAGGCAGGTAAAAAAAGTGAATGGCAGTTGTACTTTTGTAGCAATAATCAAGAGCGATATCTGTGTTTTTCTAATGAGTGAACGTGTTTAATTTTCTCTGTACATATATTCATGAATGTACAGCAGTGGCGTAGCCAGGAATTTTGTTCGGGGGGGGGGGGGGGCTCACGTTGCAGCGCGACCTCCTCATTGAATTTTTAGAACGACTAAGTATATGAATAACATTTATTTATTTATTTATTTATTTTGTAGCGAAGCGTTCGAACTTCGCAATGGGTCGTCCTCTCGAGCACCTTCTAGTGGGTCGCCCTCTTCGGCTCGAAGAGAACGCAGCTCGCGCTGAGAGTCGGCCCCGCCTTGACTGTCGCTGTATCGTCGAGTATCGTCGCCGCTAATAAACCTCTTTATAATTTGGTGGAGAGTGCTGGGCCTTCACAACAACCTCGGCCCTCATTCGATGCCCCTGGCTCTTCGATCCCGTACCCTGCCGCCTACCATGCCTCAAGACGCCTCCCAGCAAACGCCCCCGCCCGCACCGACCTCATGTCCTGGTGTCCCTCGTATTCGCGACCCTCCCGTCTTCACTGGCGCCGATGGTACCGACGTCGAGGACTGGCTCGCGATTTACGAGCGCGTGAGTGTCCCCAATAAATGGGACGAGGCAGGAAAATTGACTAACCTGGTTTTCTACGTCGCGGGTGTGGCGGGCCTGTGGTACAACAACCACGCATCCGATTTTACGACGTGGTCCGACTTCAAGACCGCCATTATCAACGTGTTTGGCCGCCCTGCCGTTCGTAAGCTGCAGGCCGAACAGCGCTTACGTGAACGCGCTCAGCAGGCCGGCGAATCCTTCACCAGTTACATTGAAGACGTCCTCGATTTCTGTAAGAAAGCCGACGCCACCATGTCCGAGTGTGACAAGATCAGGCACATCATGAAAGGCATCGACGACGACGCCTTCACCATGCTGCTCGCCAAGAACCCCAGCACAGTGGCAGAGGTCATAACGCTCTGCCAAAGCTATGAGGAGCTGCGCCGGCAGCGATCGATGACCCGTCGCTCTCCATCACGCGACGCCGAGCTCGCTGGCTTGTCGACCGTACCAGACCACTCCGCGTTGCTCGCAGAGATGAAGACATTCGTGCGCGAGGAAATCGCGCGCCAGTTCTCTCTGCTGGACTTTGCTCGCCCTCGGTACGCTCAACAGCCGTCGCCCACCCTTCTGCCTCCGCTCCGTCGAGTAATCGAGCAGGAAATCGCGGAGGTCATGCCCGAGTACCACCAGCACCATCCGGCTCCTGCACCTTTGAGCTACGCCCAAGTTGTCGCAAGAACGCCCCCACCAATCGCTACGGCTGCCCCACACATTTACGCCGAAGCCTCCGCTCGACCTCACTCTTTCGAAGCGGATGTACCGGTAACCTACGCCGACGTCACGCACAGGCCACGACTGCAGCCCACCATGCAGTCCTATCAGTTGCCGCCCCGTCAATACCGTCCTGCACCATGGGCGGGCCCTGCCCCAGCGAACCGATGGCGCACACCTGACAATCGCCCCATATGCTTCGCATGTGGTTATGCCGGCCACGTGGCGCGCTATTGCAATCGCGTGCAGCCGCCTAGAGACGTGTCGCCTGCCACCAGCCAGTCGAACCGCCCATATTACGACCCACCTACGCCTCCGTCGCCGACGTCTCGCCCAGCGGCATCTACCCGCCGTTCACAGTCACCACGACGCCGCTCGCTGTCACCGATGCGGCCACGTCCGGTCCCACGCGATCAGGAAAACTAATCGTCGCAGTCCCTGAGGCAAGGGCTGCGACGCTATCGAACTGCGAAAGCCCTCAGCGAAGCCCATCGAACGTGATAGACGTTTTTGTGGACGGTGTTCGCGCCTCTGCCCTTATCGATACTGGAGCCGCCGTATCCGTTATGGACGCTAAACTAAGCCGCCTGCTACGAAAAGTGACGACGCCACTTTCCGGGCTCTCCCTCCGTACAGCCAGCGCCCAAAGTATTCACCCGACGGCGGTATGCACCGCCCGCGTCATCATTCAGGACGCTCTGTACGCCGTCGAATTCATTATAATCTCTTCATGCTCTCACGACGTCATCCTGGGCTGGGATTTTCTCGCAAGCGACGACGCCGTCATTCATTGCGCACCAGCCGAAATAGAGCTCTCACCGTTCTCAGATTTGACGCCGGCAGACAGTTCATCGGCTGCGACCAAGGTATTCGTCAAAGACGACATCACAGTTCCTGCAAATTCGTCAACGGCTGTGTCAGTCTATTGCACCGGTCTCTGCGACGCCGTTGCACTCCTTTCTCCATGTGACCGCGTTTTCACTAGGAAAGGCTTGCTGGTGCCATTTGCGAGCGTGCAAATCACTCAGGGCGACACGGATATTTTTGTGACCAACCCATCCCCGTTCATTGTTACGTTGGTGCGAGGGGAATGTCTCGGCAGAGTGGAACCCCTCGAAGACGCACAAGTTATGGACGCACCCGACGACACGCACTGTCCCAGTTCCCGTACGCTCAGTGCTGTTTCCACGTCCGATTCGTCACCTGCTGATGTGTTTAAGTCCTCCATTGCTGACAACCTCACATCGGTCCAGCGTTCCCAACTTCTATGCCTGCTGGACGAATTTCGTTCTTCTTTCGATATCGGGCAAACTTCTCTTGGCCGCACTTCCGTTGTTACGCATCGCATCGACACTGGCGCCCAACCGCCACTGCGGCAACGTCCATATCGCGTGTCTCCCGCAGAACGTCGGGTCATTAATGAGCAAGTCGACGATATGCTTCGACGCGACGTTATTCGGCCCTCGGACAGCCCATGGGCGTCTCCCGTTGTTCTCGTTGCGAAGAAGGACGGTTCCGTGCGGTTCTGTGTGGACTACCGACGGCTCAACAAGATCACTCGCAAGGATGTTTATCCGCTGCCGCGAATCGACGACACGATTGACAGCCTGCAAGGAGCCGAATTCTTTTCATCTCTTGATCTGCGCTCGGGGTACTGGCAAGTGCCCATGGCGGATGACGCTCGACCGAAGACAGCCTTTGTCACGCCCGACGGCTTGTACGAGTTCAACGTCATGCCGTTTGGTCTGTGTAATGCGCCCGCGACCTTCGAGTGCATGATGGACACCGTTCTGCGCAACTTGAAATGGCACACGTGCTTGTGTTACCTGGACGACGTCGTGGTTTTCGCTCCGGACTTCTCCACGCATCTCCAACGTCTGCGGCATGTTTTGACGCGTTTGCGCAACGCCGGCCTCCAACTGAATCTGAAGAAGTGCCGATTTGCAGCACGGCAGCTGACAATCCTCGGCTACGTCGTGTCCAAGGACGGAATCCTTCCCGATCCGACCAAGCTTCGGGCCGTGGCCGAATTTCCCAAACCTACGTCCGTCAAAGAACTGCGCAGTTTCGTAGGACTGTGTTCGTACTTTCGACGCTTCATACGAAACTTTGCCACCATCTTATCACCGCTGACGAAGCTCCTTGGAGATAACGGACCCCTAAAGTCGTGGTCGTCCGAGTGTGACGACGCGTTCGCAAAGCTCCGTCGTTTGTTGACGTCTCCTCCCATACTACGCCACTACGATCCTACGGCCCCAACGCAGGTACATACGGATGCCAGCGGTGTAGGCCTCGGCGCTGTCCTTGCGCAGCGCAAGCCAGGGTTCCCCGAATATGTCGAGGCATACGCAAGCCGTACGCTTACCAGAGCCGAGACCAATTACACGGTCACGGAAAAAGAGTGCCTGGTGATCATCTGGGCCCTTACAAAGTTTCGACCTTATTTGTATGGCCACCCATTTGATGTCGTCACCGACCATCATGCACTATGCTGGCTGTCGTCACTGAAGGATCCCTCAGGCCGTCTCGCCCGCTGGGCACTTCGCCTGCAAGACTACGACAGCCGAGTGCTGTACCGCAACGGACGCCAGCATGCTGACGCCGACGCCCTCTCGCGCTCTCCCTTGCCTGACGACAATGCCCCTTGCTCAGTATCTCACATAGCTGTTGCTTCAATCGACGTTCACACCATCGCTACCGAACAGCGCAAGGATAAATGGATCACCTCGCTGATCGACTTGCTCACTGATCCGTCCGCAACACCATCCACTCGCGCGTTGCGTCGTCAAGCCCACCATTTCGCCATGCGCGACGACCTACTGCACCGACGCAATTACGACGCCGACGGCCGCCAGTGGCTACTAGTGATACCCCGCACTCTGCGTTCTGAAATATGCGAGGCCTTCCACTCTGACCCGCAATGCGCGCACTCTGGGGTATCCAAAACTTACCACCGCATTCGACAACGATACTTCTGGCGAGGGATGTACCGCTACGTGCAGAAGTTCGTTCGCTCCTGCCTCGATTGCCAACGCCGAAAACCTGCAACGCACGTGTCGCCACCAGGTCTACGACCATTACCGTGCCCTAACCGTCCGTTTGGGCGCGTGGGCATCGATTTGTACGGACCACTTCCTCTGACTTCGGCTGGTAACCGCTGGGCCATCGTCGCTGTTGACCATCTAACGCGATACGCCGAAACCGCCGCCCTCCCAGCGGCTACAGCGCGCGATGTTGCCTCCTTCCTACTACACCGATTCATACTGCGTCACGGACCACCCCAAGAGCTTCTCAGCGATCGAGGCCGTGTCTTCTTGTCGGAAGTCGTGGAAACCATTCTCAAAGAGTGCCATGCTGTTCACCGCAAAACTACTGCTTACCACCCGCAGACGAATGGCCTAACCGAACGCTTTAACCGCACGCTCGGCGACATGCTCTCGATGTACTTCGCCGCCGATCACACCAATTGGGATGCCATTCTTCCCTTCGTCACCTACGCCTATAACACCGCCCCTCAGAGCACTACTGGTTTTTCACCCTTCTTCTTACTGTACGGAAGGCACCCGTCGCACACCATGGACACGATACTTCCATACAAGCCGGATCGCTCTGAATGTGCGCCTATTTCTGCCACAGCCAGACTTGCTGAGGAGTGTCGTGAGCTCTCGAAGACCTTCACTACGTATAACCAAGAGCGGCAGAAGAGCATTCGCGGTGACAACACCACTTCTGCGCCCACGTTCCTCCCTGGAGCGCTCGTTTGGCTCTCTGTCCCTACCACTGCAACTGGCCTCTCTTCCAAACTACTGCCCAAATACGAAGGCCCCTACCGTGTCGTCGAATGCACATCCCCGGTCAACTACCTCATCGAACCCATAGAACCGTCTTCGGACATGCGCCGTCGAGGGCGCGACATTGTCAACGTGGAGCGCCTGAAGCCCTACCATGACCCCCTCATAGTGACTAGTTGCTAGGTCGCCAGGTGGCTCCCTTTTCCTACGCGGGGGTAATTGTAGCGAAGCGTTCGAACTTCGCAATGGGTCGTCCTCTCGAGCACCTTCTAGTGGGTCGCCCTCTTCGGCTCGAAGAGAACGCAGCTCGCGCTGAGAGTCGGCCCCGCCTTGACTGTCGCTGTATCGTCGAGTATCGTCGCCGCTAATAAACCTCTTTATTATTTATTTATTTATTTATTTATTTATTTATTTATTTATTTATTTATTTATTTATTATATCCTCAAAGGTCCCGTATGGGACTTTACATGAGGGGTGGGCGTCATAAAATGGCGGTATCGATGAAGGTGTATGTTAGGATGTGGTTGAGTCTGCTTCCTGGATGGCATTTTTGAAGCGCGCAAAATCGCGGATGACTGCTGGTTCGTTCGGGAGGTCATTCCAGTCTCGGGCCGTGCGCAAAAAGAAGGGCTGCTGAAATGAGGTGGTGTGAGTACGTGGCGGAATCACAGCATGTGGATGACTTGTGCGATGACCTCGATGGACCGGCTGGATGAGGTGGTTGTCACGCGGGGTTGAATAAAAGAATCAGTGAAAAAGACAGAGACGTGCAATACGACGACGAAGAGCGAGGGTAGAAAGATTTAACTGGGATTTGAGGGCGGAGACGCTCGAGTAGCGGGAATAATCTGAAACAATGAATCTGGTTGCTCGGTTCTGTACTGACTCAAGTATTTGGATATGATTAGTTTGGTGGGGGTCAAAGACAGTAGATGCATACTCAAGTTTTTTTCTGACAATGGTTTTATAAGCGAGTAGGTTAACGGAAGGTGGTGCCATGGAAATGTTACGGCGTATGTACCCGAAAGTGCGGTTAGCGGAGTGAATTATGTGATTTATATGGTCACCTCAAGGTAGGTCACTCGAAAGATGGACACCCAGGTATTTAATCGAGTCAGTAGCAGCTCTATGACAGTTGTTAATTGTGTAAGTAGCCGGCGTGTGGTTTCGGTGACGATGGAAAGAAATTAGTAATGTTTTTTTCGCATTAAGGGACATCAACCAGGTGGTACACCACTGCTGAATGCCTGAGAGGTCATGCTGTAGAGAGGAGACATCGGTGGGGTTATTTATAGGGTGGTAGAGGACACAATTATCAGCAAAAAGACGGATGTTAGATTCAACGGAAAGCGGAATATCGTTAATGTATATTAGGAATAAAAGAGGCCCTAGGACGGTACTCTGGGGCACGCCGGACAAGACATGCGACAGGTCGGAGGAGTGTCCATTAACATGCACGAATTGTTAACTGTTTGTTAGGAATGCTTTAATCCAGTTAAAACATGCCGATGAAGGTTTAGACGCGAGGTTTTTAGAAGGAGACGGGAGTGGGGTACCTTATCGAAGGCTTTTTTCAAAATCTAAGAACAGTGTGTCATTTGGGATGTTACGGTCCATATGAAGGTGAATGTCGTGCAGGAATAAGGTTAGTTGGGTCTCGCATGAGTGATCTTTATGAAAGTCATGTTGGTTTGGGTGAAAGAAGTTTACGGATGATAAAAATGTAGCAATATGAGAAAAGATGACGTGTTCCATGATCTTTGAACAAACACTAGTGAGCGAGATTGGTCAGTAGCAACCTGCAAATGAGCGGTCACCTTTCTTGAAGACCGCAATGACCTTCCCAACTCTCCAGTCTAATGGGACTTCACCTGTGTCGAGTGACTGCTCAAAAATGATTGACAATATGGAACTGCATACATGTTTAGTATTTTTCAGAATTTTGGCGTTTATGCCATCTATACCGCATGACGACGAGTTCTTTAATTGATTAATAACTTTTACAATTCCCTCTGAACTGAATTCAATCTTTGGCATTGGCGGAAAAGCAAAATGCGGAAAATCAGGAAGTTCGTTGTTAGGTTCGTTAGTAAAGACGGGACAAAATGCAGAGTTGACTGATGGAACGTCGCAGTCGGCAACGGGGGATCCAGAAGTGTCACAAAGAGAGACTGTGGTTTTGTCGTCCGGTTTCATAATTTTCCAAAAGCGGCGTGGGTATGTACATGTATTACCATTTACATACATTGTCACTGGTATTACCATTACCATGTATTACCAGTGACAGCTTGTATTAGATGCTGCAAATCACTTCTTGAATGCTGCCCTCTGTTAAGAACGAGTAAGAAATGTGTTTTTTTCGTAAAAATATTATGTTGGCATGCCCGCAAAATCTTTCCAGGAATAACTGTCTTCAATCTTTTCAATATTTGTGTTTGTGTGTGTGGTAACAGGTACGGCAAATATCACGTAAACTTCGGAACTGAATCAGTTTTGAACTGAAGAAGCGCCTGATAACAAAAAAAAATGAAGTCCACGAAATAACCAGGACGATATGAAATATTTTAATGAAGATTGTTTACGCAAAATGTTCATCTTATTGCACAAATGATGCGGCCAGGGAAAAGCAAGAATGGGAAAGTACACCTCGAATACGGGCAAAACATAAGTCACCGGAAACAGTGCGCAGTATGCTTACGCAAAACTTCACAAATGTACATTTAAATATGCAATCACTAAACGGAACTAAGCAATGATCACTATACATAATGCCCAACTGATATGTCCTTGGGCCAAGCTGCTGTCTCGGACGCACCTTGTGGACAGACCTATAAAGGAAGAGCGCAGAAATAACGAAAGAAACTGTTTCAAAACTCTTTTAAAAGTGCGAGCCACTGTTGTGCACTCAATATAAAAGGAAGGTTGCCGCTTCTAGTCCAAAAAGCAATGAAGAACAAAAACGACAAATGAAAGTAACAAACAATGCTGCTAGTACGGCTTCCCAATAGTTGAATTTGTTTGGTAACGCCGCGTATGCCGACCTCTCAGTGAACAAGGTGAAGCTGTCGATTCGCTGGTAATGTCCACCTGATGCCGTATTCTTATGTTTATATTAGGTAACAGTGTTAACTGCTAAAAGTACAAAATCCTCACGGCTTTAAAAGGTGGTGAACAATAATACTGCGTCAGAATTACGGGCTCATTGACCTGAACTCTGGAACAGCAGTGTCTTTTCCTTTCGTTTGCGCTGATTTTTGTCCTGCTCAGTGTCAAAGGACAACGTTGACCCGGCGAGGAAGCTTAGCGAAGCGGTCAATGAGTTCCGAAACGCTGATGTCGACATTTCTGTGGGCGTACAGAAGTGCCTGGCCAACCATGCGTTCCTCAGACATCGTGGAGCGTAAGTAGTTCTTAAGTAACCTCATGCTTG
This sequence comes from Rhipicephalus sanguineus, assembly GCF_013339695.2. Lineage (NCBI taxonomy): Eukaryota > Metazoa > Arthropoda > Arachnida > Ixodida > Ixodidae > Rhipicephalus > Rhipicephalus sanguineus. Next base: position 10,421,990 of record NC_051181.1, read on the forward strand.
AAAACGTTCCCTCTGCGCTGGCAGTGGTCACTGGAAGTGTGACAAGAATCCGGAGTAGCTTGTACACATTCGCACAGAACCTGCTGTCGCAATGAGAGAGGGCATCGGTTCCTGTACCGGGGCGCTGGTTTGCTGCTTTGTTCGCCCACTTTGTCCACCATAGTCGCAGTTCTCCAAAACCAGCCCTCGTTTCGACGTCATGCGCAAAAATGGTCAGGAGATTTTCTGCTCCTTTCTCCCGATCATCTTGCATTGGTGGTATTGCGTATGGCACAATTAATGAAAAGTCCTTTAGAAGTGCCCTGTGCTTTTCGAACCGTTGGTTTAACTGGGCTAGTACGTGGTCCATGAACGGAATGAACAGGGTTCTGCGAAAATATTCTTCCGCGCTTTCGAATGCATTGCTCCCAAGGTTTTGCTTCCGGACACCGGCTCGACGGCTGGTGATCTCCACATTCAGTTTTTTCTGCCAATGCCTGCACTTGTGCAAATATTTTTGAGAAAGAAGCATTCGTGTTCTTGCGCTCACTTTCAATTGTCTGCTGTACCACTTCTATGTCGTCAATGGCAGCGCTCATGTCGATACTCCTCGTCTGCAGCTTCTTTGACAGTGGCAAAGTCAGTGCTAACACGTGCTCCGTCACATGCAGGCTTACAAGGAACGCTGGTGAAAAAAGTGCCAACATTAGACTGTTTGCCTGCACTGGACTTTCGCCATTTCAGTTAAACTTAATCTCCTCTAGCGCTGCGATCAACGGCTCAAAGAGGCTCACAAATGAAAGCACTGAATCGTGCTTCTCGGCCCAGCGCGTTTCACATAGTCTCAAAAGGCGCTGCCTTGTAGACTCACGACAGCTCGAACTTATCATTTTTCGCAAAACGTGTGAGCGGCTAGAAGATTTACGGAAAAAGACTGACGTCGCCTTTAGAGTCCCAAAACAGTTTCGAATGTCTGTGATGGAGCATGCCGCACACAGAACTAGATTAAGGGAGTGACTGGCGCAGTGAGTGTAGAGAGCGGCTGGATATTTCTCACGAACAGCAGCTTGAACACTATTCGTTTTGCCGGCCATCGAACTTGCACCATCGTAGCCTTGACCACGGAGATGCTGCATGTTAATTCCCATGTCTATAAGGAACCTTATGATGGTGTCGGCGAGGGCCCGGCCACTTTGGTCGTGAATTGGCACAAAGCCTAAGAACACTTCTTCGATTTCGTTCGCATCCTTATTAAGGTGCACAAACAGTAAGCTGCTCGATACCAGCAATATCCGTCGTTTCATCAGCAAGTACGGAGAAGCAGCCTGCAGCGTTTACTTTTGCGACTAGGCTTTCCTTGATGATTGCAGCAGAGATTTCTATAATGTGGTTTTGTACATATGGACTAAAATATGAGGCCTTATTTGGGCAACTTTCCAAACGCTTTTTTAGATCTGTGTCGCCACAATCCGCGCGCATGCGAAGCAGCTCTCTGAAGTTGCCTTTATTTGTAGAGGAGGCTGTGCTTGAATCCATGGGACCACTGTCTCTATGTCCACGGAGAGCCACACCTTGCCGCCCGCAAAAGAGAACTGTCTCAACAATAGGCTGTAACTTCCTTCGGGTCTCTCTTATTTGAATTTGCCTGCCATGGTCCAGGTGGTCAACAACACTGAGAAGGTTTGAAGAAAACTATCGGCTACCAGATGACCGTGAGTGTGATATTTAGTGACTTCATGTGCACCGAAGACTTCGAGGGCGTGCTTCCACTTTTGAAATGGCTTGGATACGAGGGCCTTAGTGCACGCATGTTGGCCCTTGCCAATCTCACTTCTGCTAAAAAGGACACACACTCGGCAAAACGCACCCTCTTGAAGCGCTGAGTAGCTAAGCCATCGGTACCTGTCCCTGCCAAGCCACCTAAACCTTCGTTTCCGCTTAAAATCGCTCATAGACTTAAACATATAGCATGGCGGAGGAATCTAAGGAGAAGCTAGCAGTTGATGTTTTGTGTCGTCATCCACTTTTGAGCCATCTGTGTACAGCCCGATATCAAACTTGCTTCTGCTAACATTTTGAGGGTCAGAAAAAGATAAATAATTAAATAAATGATAATCAGGCTGAAGCCCAATAAATCCCACCACCAGGGTGACGCCGCTTGTTGGTGGTGTATGAGAGCACGAAAAACTTCGGGGGGCGGGGGGGGGGGTCTGAAGCCCCATAAGCCCCCCCCCCCCTGGCTACGCCCCTGATGTACAGATATCTTCGCTGTTGATACCCTTGGCAGGCTAGTTTGCGGTGCAAGTTAACAGCACAGTATTCTGCTACATGTCATGATTTTAAGTGCGTAACAATTGGGGGCCGCAGCTTCTCGTTCATCCATAGATCTCATGTGGCTTCATCACGCTCAAAATCAAGTGGTGAATGCAGGCCTAAAACAAGGCAAGCAATGCTCAATACCGAATTAAAATAAACGAAAAAGCTCTAAAATAATATAAATAACAGAAGCAACGAAGAAACAATCCCAGCAATTAACTTAAAATCGCTATTAACGCTTCGGAAAGACGCCGCTGACACCCGCGCCGCCCAAGAGGGGGCGCCACCGCCTCCCCGATTTCTCATCCCACCAGCGCATCTCCGGCGCCTTCGTCGCTACATCTGAAGGGGGAAACAACCTGACGGAACTCGCTGCAGACAACGCGTATCTCAACTGCCGTAACAAGCAGGAAGTCGATAACGCGCAGCAAAAAGTAGTGCGAATCTCCCTAACAAGCCGTGCTTACCTCGAACATTGACGTCATCGACGGTTCGGAGAACGGAGCACAAGGAACTCGACGAAATAAAATTGCTGGACGCGCGTGCTTTCACAGTAGTGGAGCCGCATTTAGCGCATGATTTAGAACAATTGCCACACAAGCTTTTTTGTTAGATTGCCAGGCATAGAGGAAAGAAAGAAGTAGTCTCCGAATCGGAATATGATCAACTTACCAAGCACCGCCATGTCTCAGGGAAATGCTTCGATCTATGTCTTCTCCCTCACGACAACGTCAACTTTTTGTCGATTAATCTGCATTTTTTAAGATACAAGAGTTTTTCTGAAATATAGTTAATTAATCTATGCCAGTAAGTTATAGATGCTGTTTCTGAAGAAAAATGTATTTGCTACATTGCTTGAAATTACGAGCGGTCTTAACCCTACACTGCAAACGCAAGTTATAGCCTAATTGGGCGTTTTAAGGGCTACAATCCTCCTTATTACTACCTGCATCTGGACAGTACTCCTTTAGGGTGCAATGAGGTGGGCGTAATAAGGTCCTCGTCCTCGATTTTACTTCGTTACAAAATTATGTTGGAGAAAGGAGGTAAATTCACTACCTGACACCATTCGTCAAATGGAGTTCAAGAACCAAAAACTCCCATTTCACATCCTCTGGCATGTGTTCGCTTTAGTTTTGCCGAAGCATTCTCTACTGCCTTCAGTGTTGGCGGGCATGTATGCAACCGTGAAGGGGGGGGGGGGAGTAAGGGAAAGAAAGAAATAAAGAAAGAAAATAAAAGCAAAAGCCCACGAACCCTCGATGTGGCTGATCGGCACCGCACGCACGCTCAGTATACGCTTGTGTATAACGAATCGGCTAGAGGCGGCGTGCTTCAGCGCACTGAATAAAATCCCGTGCACGGATAGCCCAAAGACAAGGATATACACGACTTTCTTCGAACAGCCGCTCTGAACGGGTGCTGCATGCGTTCGAAAGGAGGCGAGAGAGCGCCCTTTTACCTCGCCGGCTGCGGCCCACGGCAGCCCGCCAGCTCAAGAGCAAGCAAGACAGACGAGGCGCTACCGAAGTGAAATGGGAGAAAGCTTCGCGACGCATGCCCGCGTGAAGAGAAAAAAAAAAACATGGCTGATACGAGTCGTCATACGAGTCGGTATAACACGAAAGCGAAACGTGTCTTCAGAGTTAGTTTAGTATTTATTGTGCGTTATTTCGCCACAAAGACGAAGCAATGAATGCGATAGCAACAAATTTCAATGTCACGAGAAAGCCGGCAAGCAGCTAGAAACTTGCAGCGTGCTGCTCAAGAACAAAGACGCAAGAAAAGAACACACACAGAACGAGCGCGAACTGACAATTTTCACAGTTGTTACTTCTTTGTGTTTGAGTAGAACACTCCTTTAGTAAACGTGGCCGCTGCAGCGAGCGAAGTGACCTTCGTGCAATCTGTAAGTTCAACGTTAGCCTGCGGTGAAAGCACAGGACGTGCAAACCGCACCCATCACAAGATAAGCGCGAGTGCAAGGGCGACCGCGCCCTGTAGGGCAAAGTACAAGATGGGGGCGCGCGGGCATCGCAACGAGCGGGGCGACGACCTTTAAAGCGCACTCTTCTAAAGCCCCTCAAGGGGACTTTACACCCTTCGCGCTCTTCGCGTCATCTTGCTCGTGATAACTAAAACAGGTGTCTGCGAAATTCGCGTACAGCCAGCGGCATAGATCAGATCAATTAACTTTACTGACTGCCCTGCGAATTGGTGGGACGGGCCTGGATCCCGCCTAGGCTTCGGCCAAGGGTTGCTGGCATAGAGTTTCTTACAATAACCTAGAGAGGAAACTGGCGCTGCGATCGTTCAACCACCATGGGAATGATGGGAAGTACAGGCTTCCGATTGGATAACGTTAGCTAGCGAACTGTCTACGGATCTTTTTCTACAGTTTCAGTTTCGTTCTTCACGAGGCGTGGGTAGTGGGGTGCGCTTTAAAGCACTCAAGCAGCGCCTTCGTTGTTCGAAGAGGCTAGAGACCGCTAGGTCTCTTGATTTGCTATTTCGTTGCAGCTTTACAGGTTGTATATGACAGTTTTAGTGAAGCGTCGAACACTCACCGCTGCACATAAGTGTAGCGTCCCATGCCAGTGCAGGATATTGCATAGAGTTTACGTCTTTACATAAGCGCGTCTTGCCAAAACTCGTTCAAATCAGCTGCAAAATGACGGCTGAAGCTAAGTAGACGCATCGTCACGCTCCTTTGACTTGAATTCACAACAAAACGAGAGTTGCGTTGGAGGCAGACCACTTGGACAGACGCACCTGGCATCGCAGAAGACGATACGCTAAGTGTTTCTCCCTCAGTACAGCACTGTTATTCACATAAATAGATAGTGCCTACTTTTGAGGAAAAAACAAGCGTGTTTGTTGTCAAGTGTTCTAAAAATTAATTTATTATTTCGTGATGCCAAATCTGGAAAACAATTGCAGGCAATGTATACCCTGGTGCTTGAATTTGTCCAGATTTCACTTCGATCTCACGATCACGCAAACTTTTTGTAATAAGTTTTACGTACAAAGAAATGAAGCAAGTTTTAATTGGAAACAATGTCAGATCACTTTGTTTTACACTCGTCAAACAAGCGTCGCGAATCTTAAGAACCTAATCCATCCGAAGCAGATCCGAAGCCTGTACTTCCCATCATTCCCATGGTGGTTGAAGCGCCGCTCAAGGAGCCCGCGTAGACACTAGCGCCAGATTCCCCTCTAGGTATTATAGTAAAAAACTCTATGGCCAGCGGTAAATGGTGTATTTAAATAGCTCGCCATTACTATGCTGAAGAACGGAGCCTTTGTGGTCGAGTCGTTTCGCGCTGCGGAGCGAGGGGTCGTAGGTTCGATTCCCGACGACGGAACTTTTTCTTCTTACTTTTTCTTTGTCATCTGTTAGTGTACATTTTATGACGTCCTATCCGTGATGGAAATACGTCTGTGAAGTCTTGGTGGGCCCCAGTATAAAACACTTTCGTGTTAAAAATAGAAAAAAAAGGAAAGAAACGCGAGGAGAGAGTCGTTGATGTTCCGAATGGCCCGCGGCGGCATGACGCCGAAGCGAAGCCGTCGTGATATTCGCCATATCGTACGTAACTTGGCCTTGTGAATGCCACTTCTCAACTGCTCATCTCGCGGCCGTGTGTGCGCCTTTTGTGCCTGAAGCCTCACTGTGTTCTCGCCGAGGGATATGAATGCGTGGTTTGACGACAGTGCAACATGCCACACTGCCAGCGCGATAATGTCGCGACGGCCCGTGGACTCAAGCGAGAGTGCCTCTGTGTATTACCAAGCAGATGATGGGCACCCTTCGTGCTCGGCCGCCAGGAACAAAAATGGCAAGTAATACGTATGTTCTCTCTGTTTGCGCGTCTTAGCTCACATAGCGACGATGTGGCCCCGCCATATCGTCGGTGGTCTAGCGGTTATGGCGCTTGACTGCTGAACCGAAGGTCGCGAGATCGAATCACGGCCGCGGCGGCCGCATTTTCGATGGAGGCGAAAATGTTTGAGGCCCGTGTACTTAGATTTAGGTGCACGTTAAAGAACCCCAGCTGGTCGAAATTTCCGGAGCACTCCACTACGGCGTCTCTCATATCATATCGTGGTTTTGGGACGTTAAGCCCCAGATATTATTATCATTATCTGGCACCTCCTGATCCTACTGAGGTCCGTATTGCTGTGCTATCGTTAAACGACACAAATTCTGTAAAACATGATGACTTACTTGTAGCCCTGTTGAAACAATCAGTGAATTTTATTGCGAAACCCTTAGACGATATAACAAACACTGCGTTTTCATCTGGTCTCTTTCCGACAGCTTTTAAAGTTGGCAAAGTAATAGATGTGTAGCGAAGCCTTTGAGATGAGTAACGGGTTGCACGCTCTATAGCCTTCTAGTGGGTCGTCCTCTTCGGTTATTCTCTGAGAGCACGCCCCTCGCGCTCAGAGTCCGCGCTCTGTCCTGACTATCGCCGTTGTGCTTCGTCGATTATTGCCGTCAATAAACGCATTTATAATTTGGTGGAGAGTGCTGCGCCGTCCAACCATCTTCGGTCCCCGTTCGATGCCCCTGGCGCTTCGATCCCGTACCGTGCCCTCTACCATGCCTCAAGACGCCGCCCAGCAAACTCCTCCCCCTGTACCCACACCATGCCCCGGTGTACCGCGCATCCGCGACCCTCCTGTCTTCACCGGCGCGGACGGCACTGACGTGGAGGACTGGCTCGCGATATACGAGCGCGTGAGCGTACCCAACAAATGGGATGAGGCAGGAAAACTGAGCAACATGGTTTTCTACCTCGCGGGTGTGGCGGGCCTGTGGTACAATAACCACGCCACCGATTTCCCCACGTGGTCTGCTTTCAAGACCGCCATCATCAATGTGTTTGGCCGCCCTGCCGTTCGTAAACTGCAAGCCGAACAACGGTTACGTGAACGAGCTCAGCATACCGGTGAGTCCTTTACGAGCTACATAGAAGACGTCCTGGACTTGTGCAAGAAAGCCGACGCAGCCATGCCTGAGTCTGACAAGATCCGCACCGTTATGAAAGGCATCGACGACGATGCCTTCACTATGCTGCTCGCCAAGAACCCTCGTACTGTGGCCGAGGTGATCACGCTCTTCCAAAGCTACGAGGAGCTGCGCCGCCAGCGGTTGCTGACCCGTCGACCTCCATCACGCGACGCCGATCTCGCTGGCTTGTCAGCCATTTCTGATCAGTCCGCCTTGCTCGCTGAGATCAAGTCTTTCGTGCGCGAGGAAATTGCCCGCCAGTTCTCCCTACTGGCCATCTCTCACCCGCAGCATGTTGAACAGCCATCGACCACGCTGCTGCCTCCCTTACGCCGCGATATTCAGCAGGAAATCGCGGAGGTCATGCCGGAATACCACCAGCCTCCTCCGGCGCCTGCGCCGCTCAGCTACGCGCAAGTTGTGGCCAGGTCACCCCAAGCGATCCCTGTGGCTGCCCCACTAACTTACGCCGAAGCCGTCGCCAGACCTCAGGCCTTAGAAGTGAGTGTGCCGGCTGCGTTTGCCGACGTCATACCTAGGCAATCGATGCAGCCCATCATGCAGTCGTATCAGCAGGCGCCTCGTCCACCGCGTCCTGCGCCATGGATGGGACCTTCCCCGGCGAACCGATGGCGCACTTCTGACAACCACCCGATCTGCTTCGCGTGCGGTTGCGCCGGTCATGTCGCCCGCTATTGCAATCGCGTGCAGCCGCCTCGTGTCGCCTCAACCATCCCCAGCCAGTCGAGCCGCCCGTACTACAATTCACCGCCGCCTATGTCACCGTCGTCTCGCCCAGTTCCATCTACCCACCGTTCGCCGTCACCGCGACGCCGATCACTGTCACCGATGCGGCCACGTCCGGTCCCACGTGACCAGGAAAACTAGTCGTCGCAGTCCACGAGGCAAGGGCTGCGACGCTATCGAACTGCCAAAGCCCTCAGCGAAGCCCATCGAACGTGTTAGACGTGTTTGTGGACGGTGTTCGCGCATCTGCCCTTATCGACACTGGAGCCGCCGTATCCGTTATTGACGCCAAACTTAGCCGATTACTGCGAAAAGTGACGACGCCAATTCCCGGGCTCTCCCTCCGTACAGCCAACGCCCAAAGTATTCACCCTACAGCGGTGTGCACAGCCCGCGTCATGATTAAGGATGCTCTGTACGCCGTCGAATTGATCATAATTCCAGCGTGCTCTCACGACGTCATCCTAGGATGGGATTTTCTCTCCCACCACGACGCCGTGATTCATTGTGCACCAGCCGAAATAGAGCTCTCACCATTCTCTGATCTGACGCCGGCTGACAGTCCATCGTCTGTGAGCAAGGTACTCGTCAAAGACGACACCAAAGTGCCTGCAAACTCGTCAACGGCGGTGTCCGTCTACTGCGCCAGTCTCTCCGACACCGTTGCACTCCTCTCGCCATCGGACCGTGTTTGCACGAGGAAAGGCTTGCTGGTGCCTTTCGCGACCGTGCAAGTCACTCAGGGCAGCACGTCAATTTTCGTTATCAACATATCTCCGTACAGTGTTATGTTGGTGCGAGGAGAATGTCTCGGCAGCGTGGAACCCCTCGACGACGCACAAGTTATGGACGAACCAGATGGCACGCACTGCCCCAGTTCCAGTACGTTCAGTGCTGTTACCATGTCTGGTTCATCGCCCGCTGATGTATTTGCTTCTTCCATTGCTGACAACCTTACACCGGTCCAGCGTTCCCAGCTCCTGGGCCTCTTGGAAGAATTTCGCGCTTCTTTCGATGTTGCTCAAACTTCTCTCGGCCGCACGTCCACTGTTACGCATCGCATCGACACGCGCCCAACCACCACTGCGGCAACGTCCATATCGCGTATCTCCCACAGAACGCCGCGTAATCAACGAGCAAGTCGACGACATGCTTCGACGCGATGTTATTCGACCATCTAACAGCCCTTGGGCGTCTCCTGTCGTTCTTGTTGCGAAGAAGGACGGTTCTGTGCGATTCTGTGTGGACTACCGACGACTCAACAAGATCACTCGTAAGGACGTGTATCCACTACCGCGAATAGACGATGCGATTGACAGCCTACAAGGAGCAGAATTCTTTTCATCTATCTATTTGCGCTCAGGGTACTGGCAGGTACGTATGGCTGATGACGTTCGACCGAAGACCGCCTTTGTCACGCCCGACGGCTTGTACGAATTCAACGTCATGCCGTTTGGGCTGTGTAATGCGCCCGCCACCTTCGAGCGCATGATGGATACTGTTCTGCGCAACCTGAAATGGCACACGTGCTTGTGCTACCTTGACGACGTCGTCGTTTTCGCTCCAGACTTCTCCACGCATCTTCAACGCCTCCGGCATGTGTTGACGCGTTTGAGCGACGCTGGTCTGCAACTGAATCTAAAGAAGTGCCGATTTGCAGCGCGGCAGCTGACAATACTTGGCTACGTCGTGTCCAAGGACGGAATTCTCCCCGATCGAGCCAAGCTTCGGGCCGTGACCGAGTTCCCCAAACCTACGTCCGTCAAAGAACTGCGCAGTTTCGTAGGACTGTGTTCCTACTTTCGGCGCTTCATTCGAAACTTCGCGACTATCATATCGCCGCTGACGAAGCTCCTCGGAAGTAACGGGCCCCTCCATTCATGGTCGTCAGAGTGCGACGACGCTTTCGCAAAGCTCCGTCGTTTGTTGACGTCACCTCCCATACTACGCCACTACGACCCTACGGCTCCTACAGAGGTACACACAGACGCCAGCGGTGTTGGCCTTGGCGCTGTCCTTGCGCAGCGCAAACCAGGGTTCCCTGAATATGTCGTGACATATGCAAGTCGTACGCTTACTAAAGCCGAGACCAATTACACCGTCACCGAAAAGGAATGCCTGGCGATCATATGGGCCCTTACGAAGTTCCGACCCTATTTGTCTGGTCGCCCATTTGATGTGATCACCGACCATCATGCACTATGCTGGTTATCGTCATTGAAGGATCCCTCAGGCCGCCTCGCCCGCTGGGCACTTCGCCTACAGGACTACGATATCCGCGTGCTGTACCGCAACGGACGCCAGCATGCTGACGCCGACGCCCTCTCGCGCTCCCCCTTGCCTGACGACAATGCCCCCTGCTCGGTACCTAACATTGTTGTTTCTTCCATCGACGTTCACACCATTGCTACTGAACAGCGCAAGGATAAATGGATCGCCTCGCTGATAGACTTGCTCACTGATACGTCGGCAACACCAACCACTCGCGCGTTGCGTCGTCAGGCCCACCGCTTTGCCATTCGTGACGCCCTACTGCACCGACGCAATTACAACGCCGACGGCCGCCAGTGGCTACTCGTGATACCCCGCAGTCTGCGTTCTGAAATATGCGAGTCCTTCCACTCTGATCCACAATGCACGCACTCTGGGGTATCCAAAACTTACCACCGCATTCGACAACGATACTTCTGGCGAAGGATGTACCGCTACGTGCAGAAGTTCGTACGCTCCTGCCTCGATTGCCAACGCCGAAAACCTCCAACGCACGCGTCACCCGCCGGTCTACAACCATTACCTTGCCCTAACCGTCCGTTCGGGCGCATGGGCATCGACTTGTACGGACCACTTCCTCTGACATCGGCTGGTAACCGCTGGGCCATCGTCGCTGTTGACCATCTAACGCGACACGCCGAAACCGCTGCCCTCCCAGCGGCGACAGCGCGCGACGTTGCCTCCTTCCTGCTACACCGATTCATGCTGCGTCACAGTCCACCCCAGGAGCTTCTCAGCGATCGAGGCCGTGTCTTCTTGTCGGAAGTCGTTGAAGCCATTCTCAAAGAGCTGTTCACCGCAAAACTACTGCTTACCACCCGCAGACGAATGGCTTAACCGAACGCTTTAACCGCAGGCTCGGTGACATGCTCTCAATGTACGTCGCCGCCGATCACACGAATTGGGATGCTATTCTGCCCTTCGTCACCTACGCCTATAATACCGCCCCTCAAAGCACAACTGGTTTTTCACCCTTCTTCTTATTGTACGGAAGGTACCTGTCGCACACCATCGACACGATACTCCCATACAAGCCGGATCCGTCTGAGTGTGCGCCGATTTCTGACACAGCCAGGCTTGCGGAAGAGTGTCTCGAGCTTGCGAAGTCTTTTACAACGCAGGAACAAGAGCGGCAGAAGAGCATTCGCGGTGGCACCACCACTTCAGAGTCCACGTTCCACCCTGGAGCGCTCGTATGGCTCTCGGTCCCTACCACTGCAACTGGCCTCTCTACAAAACTACTGCCGAAATACGAAGGCCCCTACCGGGTCGTCGAGCGCACGTCCCCGGTCAACTACGTGATCTAACCCATCGAACCGTCTTCGGACATGCGCCGTTGAGGGCTCGACATAGTCAACGTGGAGCGCCTCAAGGCCTACTATGACCAACTCATAGTGACGAGCTGTTAGGTCGCCAGGCGGCTCCCTTTTCGCACCCGGGGTAATTGTAGCGAAGCCTTTGAGATGAGTAACGGGTTGCACTCTCTATAGCCTTCTAGTGGGTCGTCCTCTTCGGTTCTTCTCTGAGAGCACGCCCCTCGCGCTCAGAGTCCGCGCTCTGTCCTGACTATCGCCGTTGTGCTTCGTCGACTATTGCCGTCAATAAACGCCTTTATAGGTGTATTTAAAAAGAACAACAAGCTACTCGTCCAAATTACCGGCCCATTACTTTGCTTTCACTTCTGTCTAAGGTAATAGAGAAACTGCTTCTTAAGCTAATCATATTTTATTTTGAAAAGAACAAACTTTTATCAAGCACACAGTATGGCTACCTGAAAGCGAAAAGTACTGAGCTAGCCATGCTGACCCTAACGGAAAAAATTAGGCAAAATATTGAAAATAAGCTCCTTACCATGGGCATATTTATTGACTTAACAAAAAACATTCGACGTTAATAACCACAAGAAACTGCCGTCAAAACTAGAGGTCTATGGTATTCGTGACACAACAATTTAAAAGAAAGCTATCTTACGAGTAGGCAAGAGTATGTGTGCATCAATGGACGAAGTTCTGATAAAAAAATTACACCATCTCCCGCTAAAGGGGACGATGAGGCGATGCGAAGCCGGAGCACTTGCACGATCGCGTTCCGTTGGCGTTCATTGGGCATGCTACCGACCTCGCGTCGTGGAACGCGAAGAGGGACGCTACGCGCGTCGTATCTTCCATCTAGCCTGGCTAGGCCCTTAATTCTCACAGGGCGAGCGGGGAACGCGGTCGACAGGCGGGCGAGAGGGGGGCAGCGTAGAAAAGGAGAGAGAAGGGGAGGGGACGCGCATGCGCTCGAGCTCATCGCGGCGTTGCGCAGGAGAGAATTTCGGCATGTGTAGCCCGCGTTTCAGAGGAAGAGTGGGGAGAGGTATGGGAGAGGGGGAGGGGAGAGAGGTATGGGGGAGGGGGAGGGGAGAGAGTATGCGGAGAGGGGGAGAGGGTATGTGGAGAGGGGAAGGGGAGAGGGGGAGTGGAGAGGATGTTTTTGGAGAGGGTATGCGCATGCGCAGTAAGGGCGGTCACGCCGCACACCACCACCACCACCACCACCGGATTGAGCTCCGCCTTAAGAAACTTCGCATCTAAAACTCATTGGTACAGGTGTCCCACAGGGGTCAATATTAGGAACTTTCTTGTTCATTGTATTCATAAATGATCTCCCATCGTACATTCTGGAAGAATGTGTCTTATACGCGGATGACACAAATGTGTTCATAGCGGCTAAGACTTAGAAACATACTAAAAACCTAATCACACTCTGAACAGGCTCTCTTACTGGTTACACATAAATTAACTAATTCCAAATCTTGCTAAAAGCAATTTTATAATTTTCTCTGCCAAAAGCATGCCACTTAGTAAGGACGGAAAGTTGCTTTTAAATGCGAAGCATTTCTCAGCGAACCTTTGGCACTTTGAGCGTCTCTGTCTTCGTATCTATCTATCTATCTATCTATCTATCTATCTATCTATCTATCTAGCCGCCTACGTCTGGGTGCTCTCATGATCGCCTCCTTAAGTTGGTGCAGACCAAGATTGGCATGGGAGGGCAAGATGATTTGACGAATATGACTGTCGAGTCGTGGCATGAATAACGTGAAAATCCTGTCGCATACGTCGTCAAACCCTTTCCTCCAAACACGTGTGGCACATACACGTTTACGACGGGCTGCGGTGTACGGGTATGCGCCACAGGTGATTGACAGTTTATACCCAGGAACGGCGAGAACAGACATTATATTAATGAGAACTAACAGACAATGCCAAAGAAAGTATAAGGAATGTTATTTGTAGTAATTAGGATATAAATGTGAAGAAAGTAAAGTCGACGAAAAGATAACTTCCCGTTGGCAGGGACCGAACCTGCGACTTTCGAATAACGCGTCCGATGCTCTACCACTGAGCTACGGCGGCGGTCATCCTCCAGTGGATGGATGGATGGATGCTATGAGCGTCCCCTTTATAACGGGGCGGTGACATGTCTGCCACCATGCTCGAAGAAAAAAGAAAAAACTTCCTCGTTTCATGCTGGCCTAATACCTTATCTACATTGATTAAATCTATCTTATTATACCAAAAAAATTATAAATTCACGGTCTATCTCTCTGCCTCTTAAGGCGGAATGACCTTATTTTTTTCCCCCATTATTTATTTTTGTACTTTATCTCTACTCTTCTGCCACCAATACTCTAACCGTCTCTTACTTATTTCTATCGCGGACGTGTTCAGCTTTCCACTGTTGTCCCTAAAACCCAAGGCTTCCTGTAGACTCGTGCCCACAAGTATACCTGGATGAATATCGCCACATTCAATCAGTACATGTTCCATCGTTTCCTTAGTTCCTCCGCAGCATGTACATTGTTCTTCTTCGTTACTCAATCTCGCTTTATAACTACGCGTTCTAAGGCAGCCCGACCTTGCTTCAAACAGTAAAGCGCTTCCCCTTGAATTATCATAAAACCTTTCCCTCCTTATTTCGTTTTTTCCCTTTCGGTATAGTTACTCAGAGCCGGCTTCTTTTCCATCGCTGCCATCCGATAAGTCCTCTCCGCCTCTCTGACCTTCCGCTTAATGCTCCTTGTTGCCATATCGCCAGCACTGCTATTTACTGGTGAGCCTCCTAGTTCTTTTTCTCCACTGCGTGTCAACTCTTTTTCTATACAAACACCTGAAAACCTTAGAAGGCTAGTAAACGCGATACATAAGGAACACCTTATAGTTCACTTTATAGTTCAGTTTATAGTTTATAGTCCACTTTATAGTGGACGCCACCACTCGGGCAGTGGTGGCGGCGGCGGATACACAGGCGCAGCATCTAAGAAATTCTGCTCACTTTTGCAGTGCCAACTGGTAGTCGAAGCTCGAAACTACGACACGCCGTCGAAGTGCCGGCACTCCACCCCTCCCAGGTTTATACCGTGGTATCTACTGACGCAAGGGTCCCGGACAAGGAAACACGACGACACCGCAGAAACCATATTCAAGCGTCAACGTACCACGTGACCCGCTGTTACCCCATCTAATCAGCTATAAACGCCTAGTGCACACCGGTGATCACGCTCGGGCAGTGGTGGCGGCGGCGGATACACAGGCACAGCATCTAAGAAATTTTGCTCACTTTTGCAGGTTAGTTCGCTGTTCTGCAAATTTTTTCCGCACTTGTACCCATTCCTATATTTTGCTGCTGCTCTACTGCCCGAGCAAGTGTTCCTTGTGTAACGCGTTTACTGATCAAGTGTTGCTGACTTTGTGTAACGCGTTTACTGAGCAAGCAGGTGTTCCTTACGTATCGCGTTTACTAGCCTTCTAAAGAAAGTTTCTGTGCACTATCGCTTTCCAACTATTGTTCTTGTGCAGCCCGTGCTTGCGCCATGAGCAACGACCCTGGCGAAACGTGTCTAGCATGTTTTGAGGAATCACTGACGGATGATGAATGCATGAAATGTGCACAATGCGATCTGCCTTATCATCTCGGAAAGTGCTCAGGCGTTGGCGAGCGCACGTACAAATCCAAAGGCGTTGAAGCGAGGGCGAGTATGAAGTGTCAGACATGTCGTTTAACAGCGTCTCGAAGCGCTGCCACTGTTCGACAGCAGGATGGCAATGTACCCATTGCTTTGAGCAGGCAGTTGGCGGACATAAGCAGAGCGCTTGCTGCGCTTACAGTAAAGGTTGATGAGATAACGAGTGTTACAGATGCAGCGAGCAACATTGAGACATCTGTGCAACACATGTCTGACACTTATGCAGGGCTTAAAGTATCCCTTCATAGGAGGGGGGGCCCTCATAAAGCGGCAATATATATAATCTCGAAGAGAAGATCGCCTAGCAGCGATCTTTTCGCCGAAAAACCGATGCTGCTGTGGCCTCAGCGGCTCCGCAATGCGCATATCGTGTGTTAACGCGGTGCGAGCTGGCATAGCGAGTAATAAACGCAGGATATCTAGATATATCGGTCAAGATCCACTTTCGCGGTTATTATCAAGTTTTGGGCAAAAATGTGATCGTATTAAATGCATGAAAATGCATTACTTTCAAGTGACGTTGGCCGGGAATAAAGACGAAAACGTTTTAGGATAAAAAACGTATTATACAGAATCGTATCAACGAGATTCCACTCACTGTGTATATATATATATATATATATATATATATATATATATATATATATATATATATATATATATATATATATATATATATATATATATATATATATATAGTAGTGGGAAAAGAATCACGCGGACCCCGATAGAATAAGGAATGAAGAAAGAAACTACGACTTTCGTTGGTTTGGCACTGTATATTTTCACTTGAAATATACAGTGCCAAACCAACAAAAGTCGTAGTTTCTTTCTTCATTCCTTATATATATATATATATATATATATATATATATATATATATATATATATATATATATATATATATATATATATATATATATATATATATATATATATATATATATGCTATAGAGTACCCTTTGAGACCGCCCCGCCACGGTGGTCTAGTGGTTATGGCGCTCGACTGCTGACCCGAAGGTCGCGGGATCGAATCCCGGCCGCGGCGGCTGCATTTTCTATGGAGGCGAAAATGTTTGAGGCCCGTGTACTTAGATTTAGGTGCACGTTAAAGAACCCCAGGTGGTCGAAATTTCCGGAGCCCTCCACTACGGCGTCTCTCATAATCATATCGTGGTTTTGGGACGTTAAACCCCAGATATTATTATTATTATTATTACCCTTTGAGACGCTATGTACACAATTGTGTACACCACTTGTTTTTGCTATTTGTGTCAACTAGGGGCTAAGCAAGAGCATTGACCTTTCGATGATTTTAACCTCCTGCATAATAAATGTGTCTTCATTTTGCAGTGTACTGTTGCATATGATCACTTTGCTGAAGGCACTACCATATTCGACGAGTCGTTCGACGTGCCGCTTCCTGCGACGCACGTCAAGAGTATAAATTTTCTATGCTCAACATGGAAATAACCGAAAACAAATTTGCACTATATTTCTAGCCTGAGATTTCATTCGATTGATGCAAAAACACAGCACGAATGACTTCAGAACAAATAGATATTTAATTACGATGTAATTAGGTATAATTACTATAATGCACACAAATTAACGTATTCCGACATTATTGTTGTTACAACATAATATCGAGTGCCTTGAAATAACATTGCATCGATTTGACGCATTTACAGACAGTTTTTCATATGTGGCGTCTGAAAGGGTTAATCGTTAAGAGAGATGTTTGCGATGATCACAGTGCAGTGACTCCAACTGTCTCTAGATCTATATTAATATCTGGGGTTTAACGTCCCGAAACCCCGATATGATTATGAGAGACGTAGTAGTGGAGGGCTCCGGAAATTTCGACCACCTGGGGTTTTTTAACGTGCGCCTATACCTAAATACACGGGCCTCAAACACTTTCGCCTCCATCGAAAATGCAGCCGCTGCGGCCGGGATTTGATCCCGCGACCTTCGTGTCAGCAGTCGAGCGCCATAACCACTAGACCGCCGTGGCGGGGCTGTCTCTAGAACTGAAGAAATGCTTACGAATGCTGTAAAAATACATATATTATTCCATATGTATTTCGGACATTTATTCAACGTGTCAATCCAATCAAATATTAAATGAAATTACTTTGGGAACGATTTTTCAAATATAACTCGGGTTGTCAAGGCTTAAAGATATGTGAGCTCAAAGTAAGTAACATTAGTTGACTCACTAGATTCAGAACCTCAGGCACAGCAATGCTATGTTTTATTTTCACTACCACTTGCCTAATAAAGTAGCCAAAATGCATGCGCCTTTGCAATTACAGCAGACTTGTGATGCACAACTAAAAGAATGAAAATTGAGTGGTAAACTAAACAGATGAAGGTGAACTATTACTGGCAGGTAGCTTCACACTCAGGTGCCTCGTGTAACAGTATGCTGCGCCAAGACGCTCTGTCTGACAGGTTGGTGACCCGTGGTTTTAGGAGGCGTTGCGCGTGGTGTTCAGTGTCTCAGTGAATTGCATTCAGCAGTACGACGATACCTGTTTTCTTCTGTTCAACCAAACAACTGTCAACCAAACATTTGCGTATAAATCATTGATCGGAAAATTTCAGAGTATGATTTCACCGCACAAATCACTACAGCCACAAAAAATCCACAGCATATCCACGGGGTGAATGATGATGACTGGAACGAAGCTCCGGAGGGAATCATCGGTAAACCGTGAATACTCCGAGTAA
This sequence comes from Rhipicephalus sanguineus, assembly GCF_013339695.2. Taxonomy (NCBI): domain Eukaryota; kingdom Metazoa; phylum Arthropoda; class Arachnida; order Ixodida; family Ixodidae; genus Rhipicephalus; species Rhipicephalus sanguineus. Next base: position 10,440,067 of record NC_051181.1, read on the forward strand.
TTCGCCCAGTATATGATCAAGTAAACACGTGAGAAACACCGTGTATATATTAAACATCAAACTTTTATTGTACTGTTGGTTTACGTGGTCCCTTCATTACAACGGGCCCCCTAGCTTACGTCGCCGCACTAAATCGAACGATTGCCTTCCACCAATGACACGCGCCATATGTGAATGTTCCGTGAATTCTGCCTAGTACTTCATCAACGACGTGAGATTGGGCGCGTTTATACTAAAGGGTCGATGAGAGTCATGGCGACTTTCAGCTCACTTTAATTTTACATGTACGCTGTGAATTTTTATTAGATGCGAAGTATCTTAAGGCCGAGCTCAATCCGGTGGTGGTGGTGTGCGGCCTGACTACCCTTACTGCGCATGCGCATACCCTCTCCACACACCTCCTCTCCACTCACCCTCTCCCCTTCCCCTCTCCACTTTCCCTCTCCACTCTCCCACTACCCTTCCCCTCTCCACTTTCCCTCTTTCCACTTTCTATCTCCCCTCCCCCTCTCCCCTACCCCTTTCCACTCTTCCTCTGAAACGCGGGCTAGACATGCCGAAATTCTCTCCTGCGCAACGCCGCGATGAGCTCGAGCGCATGCGCGTCCCCTCCCCTTCTCTCTCCTCTCCTACGCTGCCCCCCTCTCGCCCGCCTGTCGACCGCGTTCCCCGCTCGCCCTGTGAGAATTAACGGCCAGGCTAGATGGAAGATACGACGCGCGTAGCGTCCCTCTTCGCGTTCCACGACGCGAGGTCGGTAGCATGCCCAACGAACGCCAACGGAACGCGATCGTGCAAGTGCTCCGGCTTCGCATCGCCTCATGGTCCCCTTTGGCGGCAGATGGTGTAATTTTTGTTTAATCACGCACAGGAGAAATCTCACACAGGCACTACCTTGGAGGTCAAAATCCAGTGTCTATATATACGGGGTGGTCAGTGAACGGTTGTGCAGCGCGACCAGTCGGTTTTTTCAATCAAGAAACTCGCTAGCAGACGCTGCCTGCGTCGGCGTCGCGAGGCGAGAGAAGGAGGGGGGGGGACTAGAGCACGCATCTACGAGTACAACGCAGCGAGCGCGGAGCGTCGGCGTCGCGAGGCGAGATGGGGTGGGGGGGGCAGAGCAAGCATCTTCAACGCAGCGAGCGCCTGAGCGCCATCTAGGGATCTTTCTGAGAACTAGAGGTGGCTACGAGAGCGCCATCTAGTGAACACTCCAAGAACTAGAGGTGGCTATCTACTACTACCACATACTACAGAAGAGGGACAGACCCACACCCAAAGAAGCCTCGCCCCTAAAAATTCAACTCGAGCAGTTGTCAAATGGGTGCCGCAGTGCCACCGTCGGACTGCCGAAGGGGGCCGGGCCCCTCCTTACAAAAATGGAGAGGGGGGGCCCCCGGGCCCCTCCTGACTCTAAGCCCTGCACTTATGATAAGCTTATAGAAGCTTCAAATAAACATGACAAGCAAATCGAAGCCCTACAAAAGACAGTTGATACGCTCGAAGTAGCTAATAACAAGCAAACAATTGCAGAGTTGCGCACGGAGCTGAACGCCCTCAATCAATATAGCAGAAAACAAAACATGGAAATACATGACTTGCCTAAAACCGAACGCGAAGATTTGATGGAAAAAGTGAATGAACTGGCAAGAAAGCTCGATTTGCCGGTGCTTACAAAGAATGATGTTGATGGGCTGCATCGCATTCCCTCAAGGTCAGACAAAACCCCGGTCGTGCTCATCAGGTTTTGCAAACAGTCCACAAAAGCACTGTGGATTGCGAAGCGTAGCACTCTGAAGCAATGCATAAAGGATGTTAAGTTTTTCGACAACTTAACTGCGCAAAACAAGAGGCTATTGTGGCTCGCAAAGACAAAGGCGGCGGAAGCACACTACCGGTTTGTCTGGACGAAGGAAGGGAAGATATTTGCGCGAAAGGGACCAAGTACTCGCGCCATCAACAATGAAAGCGACTTAGACAAAATTATCTAGAACACACTGTGTGTTTCTTCTGAAAAGAAGTTAGTGAAAAATGGCCTATTTTTCTACTGATTCATTCCAAGAAGTGCTAAAAGCTTCTGGATATAGTACAAACAATAGCCTGTCATTTTATCACTTCAATGCGCAAAGTTTAAGAAACAAAGGAGAGGAAGTCGAGGCTGAAATGAAGCAGATCAACTACACTTTGATTTTTTCTTTTGCTTTTACCGAGACGTGGTTTCGCTCGGAGGAAGACGTCATTCAATTCACTGGCTACAAAACTTGTAACTCAATTCAGAAAAGAAAAACGAGGTGGGGGTGACCATATACACGCGCCAAAGCTTATCTTTTGACATCCAGACTGATTATACGGGCGTTTTCGAAGATTTCGAATGTGTTAGCCTATTACACCGGAACATTTTTATCATTGCGCTGTACCGCCCACCTCAAGGTAACACAGAAGCCTTTTTTCAGTTTATTGAGACATGTTTAGAAAATGCGAATTCAAACAAATGGCGTGTTATTGCACTTGGTGATTTCAATATTGATGTTATGGGTAGATCTCCGATTCAAGCGGCCTTTACTGAAATAATGCTACTGCATGGCTGTACCAATATGAGTGGGTCCCGAACACGAGTAAACAAATCAACAGCAACAAAAATAGATCTTTGCTACACGAACTTTTCTCGGGACGCGGTTTTTTCCGGAGTGTTTTCGTCTGGTCTAAGTGACCACTTGCCGTTCTTTGTATTTATCCCTTTAAGTAAAAAACGAACTACTCCTATCCACTCACGTAGAACGAACGATTCCAATAATATCGCTATTTTCTGTGAGTTGCTGAAAACAACCGATTGGACAGACGGCTATAATGCAACCGACCCAAATAAAGCGTACGACAATTTCATTAGAAAGGTTATTAACCATTACAATGTCGCTTTTCCTCTTAGAGCCATTAGAAAACACAGAAAGGCCCGAAAATATTGGACAAACAAGGCTCTTTTTATGAGAATAAAAGAAAAGAAACTTGATATTCGCCAAATTTTTTAAAACAAGTCCTGAGATATAAGCCGAGTACAAAAAGTTTCGTAATGTGCTAAATGCTGACCTAAAAAAAGCAAAGTCGTCATTTTACAGAAAAAAGTTTTCAAACATGGGTAACAATCCTAAGCAGATCTGGGAAAGGCTTACAACTCTCATCGGCAGCAAAGCTAACACAACACTCCTCGAAATGCTGGTTAAGGGTCATTCTAAAAAAATTGGACCATCTCCCCGAAGGGAACCCTGATGCGATGCGAAGCAGCAGCGTTGCGCACGGGTGGCGTCACGGGTTGAACGGCGCTAACGCAGGTGCTGCAGTGACCGCTGGATGATTCGTTTGAAGCGAAACTCGGTGTAGCGTTTACTGGTGTAAACGTTTGTTTGAAACGCAGACACGGGAGGCGAGCGGGCGTTGGAGCCGGCAGCTGCGGGCGCTCCGGCGGGTGAGGGAGAGAGTGACGTACGCGCGCACGTGCGAGGGAAGCGTGCGAGGGGAGCGTGACGTCAACGCCCAGCTGCGGCGTGACCTACTTGGCACCGCTCCAACACGTGCGCCGAGGGAAGCACGTTGCCTCGCGTGTGTGCGGACGGACGGACAGCGTTACACAGGCTAGTCAAAGAGCTGTTTCGCATATAAAAGACAGGGCGTGCAAACACGGACAAAAGAAAGAAGTCAGGACACCACAAACGCCGACTAACAACTGAAGAGACGCACAACGGCGGAAAGGAAAGAAGGCACGAAAACTGCCCATGCCCATGCAACAGGCCAACCTATCAATCCGGCACGCGTGCCGGTCTACGTGGAAGATAACTGTTAAGGCATTTGATTACATCTTTATGCAAGTTAATCGACGGTCGGCTCACGCATGCGCTACCATTATTCTCGATATGCCATGCTTCAATGATCAGGCGCGTTTCTTCATTTCTATGCCGGTACAACACTGCGCATTCATCGAATTACTAACGAGGTGCCTCAGAATAATGTAATACAATTTCTAGACATTTCCTTACCGTTCCAAAAGAACCACGTGTGCTGGCAGTATTATCCTAGATCTTCGAAACCACTGTTAAATTTTTCGTCGAAGCACTCGAAGGTTGTAAAAAACGGCATCGCCATGTCTTGCCTTAAGTCAGCCCTCACCAAGTCGTGTGAGCACAAAATGAGTGATAGCTTTAGGACACAGGTTACGCGTCTTTTAGATGTAGGGTATCCTCGTGATGCAGTGGCCACTGTCGCTGAACGTTTAAAGAAGTCCATTGTGTCAAGTCCGAACATGGTTGCAGAAAACGATAGGAAGAATCGTGTCGTAGGTATATCGTACATTCATCGCGTATCTCACAGGTTAGAGAAAGTAGGAAGTAGATACGGCGTTAATGTTGTTTTCACGGCTGCCAATAAGCTAGGTAAGATTTGTGCCGCTGTGCAGAGGAAGAATGAGCGAGTAAAAGACAAGAAGCGGACGATATTTGTTTCGTAAAACACACCAACAAATTCACTGATTGCCGTACGAGTGTGGTGTATAAGATCCCTTTCAGCTGCGGCCGCTTCTACGTAGGACAGACGGGCCGGTGCATTAACCAGAGATTGTTGGAACATAAGAGATCGCTAACAGGGGGCTCACCTTCTAGTCTATCTTTACATTGTCGAGATTGTAAGTCCACGCCAAAATTCGATGAATGCGCAGTGTTGTACCGGCATAGAAATGAAGAAACGCGCCTGATGATTGAAGCATGGCATATCGAGAATAGTGGTAGCGCATGCGTGAGCCAACCATCGATTAACTTGCATAAAGATGAAATCAAATGGCTTAACAGTTATCTTCCACGTAGACCGCCATGCGTGCCGGATTGATAGCTTCGCCTGTTGCATGGGCGTGCGCAGATAAGTTTTCGTGCCTTCTTTCTTTTCCGCCGTTGTGCGTCTCTTCAGTTGTTAGTCGGCGTTTCTGGTGTCCTCACTTCTTTCTTGTGTCTGTGTTTGCACGCCCTGTCTTTTTAGAATTAATACTTACCAACTAGCTCAGCTCTCTGTTATTCTATGGCTACAATTCTGCCATTATCTGCATTATCTGTGGTTATATAGTTCTGCCATTATCCATAATGGTGTTGCATTAGCCGACAAATTCTATGAACACTTCCTGGTAGAGCATGTAGCGCGAAAATTACGGGGACACAAGAAAGCAACATAAACACGAGACGAGCGCTAACTTCAAACTGAAATGTATTCTCAGAATCCACGCCTATTTACAAACCAGCAGAGATCAAAACAGCACATCGTCACCCAAGAACGTACATCGTAATCCACCATGAATAGTATGACAACATCTTGATCTGCTCTTACACCAAAAATGATACAAGCAAAAAATATAACGCAGCCACGATAAGCTAAAAATTTTCGATCATGTGCCAAATTTCGCCCTAAAGGTAGTTGAGGTGCTTAAGGTGTTCAACGAGCATGGCCAAGGTTTGTGTTTCTCGGTTTAGACACCAAAAGACAATGTAATTCAGTTCCTAGACTTGCGCATAACGTTGGGGGGCTCGCACGTATGCTGGCAATACATGCCTCGTTCTGCGAAAGCCCTTCTCAGCTTTAGTTCCTCCCATTCGAAGCTCATCAAGCAAGGTATCGCTTTTTCCTGCATACACTCAGCATTGAACAAATCCTGTGAACATATGATAGCACAGAGTGTGAATGGGCAGGTTAGCAAGCTTCGGAAAGCTGGGTACCCAGAAGTTGCCATTACTGCTGCCAGCTTCAAATGTTTAAAGGTCGTAAAAGCAGGAGCAGTGCGTGCACCAAAGGCATGCACGTACGTTAGGCAAAAAACATTTCGCGGTCATACCATACATCCATGGGCTATCTCATCGCGTGAAAAAGGTGGCGTCGCGTCATGATGTTGACATTGTTTTCATCGCAAAAAACAAGGTGGGTGCCATTTGTCCAAGATTGCAGAGGCGCATGTGCAGTAAGGAGGACCCCAAAAAGACTAGTTGTACCATTAAGCACGGTATGCGTTTTGTTTCATGCACCTGCAATGTTGTTTATTGCATTCCTTTTTCATGCGGACGTAAATACATTGGCCAGACGGGCAGGTGTTTGAACATTAGGCTCAGAGAGCATTTCAGCTCTCTCAAAGGTTCACCACACTCGCATCTCGCGATGCATTGTCGGCAGTGCGGCTGCCAGCCGCTTTTAACTGACACAACAGTGGTGTACCGAAACCGTAATAAGGTGTCCAGAGAGATCGTGGAAGCGTGTTTGATTCAAAAGAAAGATCTCGATTGTGTCAGCCAGCCTTCCTTGAGCCTACACCCTTGTGAGTTAGCGTTCCTTACAGCTAACCTGGCACCTACGCTTTCCGCGCGATAAAAGTCTCTAGTTTGAGCACGTGTACTTGAATCGCTCGCGTTCAATTTTTAGCTTATCGTGGCTGCGCTATATTTTTTGCTTGTATCATTTTTGGTGTAAGAGAAGATCAAGATGTTGTCATACTATTCATTGTGGATTACGATGTACGTTCTCGGGTGACGATGTGCTGTTTTGATCTCTGCTGGTTTGTAAATAGGCGTGGATTCTGAGAATACATTTCAGTTTGAAGTTAGCGGTCGTCTCGTGTTTATGTTGCTTTCTTGTGTCCCCGTAATTTTCGCGCTACATGCTCTACGATGAATTCTTACAAACTCGCCCAGTTTTTTTAAATGCGAAGCATTTCTTAGCGAACCTCTGGCACTTTGAGCGTTTCTATCTATCTATCTATCTAGCCGCCTACGTCTGGGTCCTCTCATGATCGCCTTCTTAACTTGGTGTAGACCAAAATTTGCATAGGAGAGTAAGAGGATTTAACGAATATGACTGCCTGGTCATGACATGAATAACTTTAAAATCCTGTCGCGTACGTCGTCAAACCCTTTCCACTAGACACGTCTGGCACATACGCGTTTACCACGGGCCGCGGTGCACGCGTATGTGCCACAAGTGATTGACAGTTTATATCTACCCAGGAACGGCGAGAACAGACATTGGTAACTTAAATGCTAGAGCGTTAAGGAAAACAAACATCGGTAGCGTTGACTAAACGAATGCAAAGAATGAAAATTAGGACCCCAGTAGGAATCGAACCCAAGCATTCTGCGTGGCAGCCAGGTATTCTACCACTGAGCCACGCCAGGTCTATAAACTGGTTTGTAAAAACAGCCTACGCAGGCGTAATATCCGTGCAACGTCAATTGAGGTTGTGGTGCTGGCTATCTAATTTTACAAGAAAACAATAAACACTACATGATGCTCCCAGGCTGTGTACTTCTACGATACAGGCTTCATATCAGAATAACGTCTGTAGTTCTAGTGTTGGCTCCGCTTTTATAGCAGTCTAACAAACATTAGGTTGTATTTCTATGATTCAGCAAGCTATATTGAAGCATTGCTCGACCCCGGAGGAATAGATAAACGAAAGTTACATATGATATCCACATCACCGCCGCGTAAGGTGCACTTCGTCCACCAGAACGACGCAGTGTCCTCTTCATTCCTTACGAGGCTGGGCGATAACGTCATGCTGACCGAGGGAGATGCCAGATTAATTGACAGCCGCTTTGTAGATTAGCCTACGTAGGCCACATACGCCCAGGTAGTCTACGAATACGACAAACGCCATCCACTGATGTTGGTCTACGTAGCACTATACAGGCCTACCAGCGTCGACGGCCTCTACGTCACCAACGCGAAGGGTGGCTTCAGGTTCCGTCATGTCGCCGGCTCTGTCGACAGACAATTTGTCGACGAAATGACCGAGGCATCCACGATTTCGAACAGATGTACTACACCTCATACTTCACTACACATGGACCCCTCGTCCCCACGATCACGACCGGATCCTATAACAATTCATGACCAGCTGCTGGTGCTCACTGATCACGGTGATGATGTCCTTGTTCAAGAACTGTCAAGAACGTCTTGCACACATGCACGCGGGTTCGTGAAACGTGCATGCTTTCTCGGGACACGTATACGCACTACATATCAGCTTACCGCTTCTGGTGTTCGTAATACCCACGTTGCCATTGGCAGCGTTACCCAACCGTAAACAACTGGCTATATAACACATATGCGGCTCTTGAACATATATATATGTGTGTGTGCGTATAAAATTTACACAAATTTTTAGCGTCATTTTGTAAAGCGTCGCTAAGTAAAAAAAGTTACGCAACAGTCACCTACCCGCCGCATGCGTCGCATAACATCGACTCCCACGGTGCGTGGGATCTGCCGAAATTTTTGAAAGATAGCATTTAGACATGTAGAGTTTAGATTGTGCATTTTGCCTCTCACTAGGGTTGGCACGTGCTCATAGGTGCTGGCACGTTTTCATAGTTCGATCGCGTTATTGCAGTTCCGGCGCATGCCTTGTCTCTGTTTTTTATGGCTCATGATGAATTGTTAGTTCTGCGATGTCTCAATTTCTGTTATGGGATTACCTTGTTCGGCAGCGTATATAAATCGGCGCGGTTTCTGATAATAAACAGTTGGAAGTTGGCGCCCGTGTCTGTCTGTTCGTGTCTTCGTCCCTGTCTTCTTTGCGTCATTGCAGTTTTTTCCTCAAGTTATGAACCAACTAGCTCAGCAACAAGCCCTGTTGAAATAAAATAGAATTCGGTAAAAGCGGCCAATTCAAGTTCTGCCAATTTTTTCTAAGGTTGCTGAAAAAAAAATTTATACACGTTTCTTTGGCTTCCTTTCCGCAAATAATGTGATAAGTGATCATCAATACGGTTTTCAACCTGGGAAATCGACTGAAACCGCATTGCTTTATATAAAAATGTCTTAATTCGAAACACTGAAATGAAACACTTTACTATCGGTCTATTTCTCGACTTCAGCAAAGCGTTTGATTCGGTTCAACATGGCATTCCCTTAGCAAAATTAGAAATATACGGAATTCGTGGCATTGATAAAAGCCTTATGGAAAGCTACCTGACTGCACGACAACAATACACAAAGCTACATAACGACACTCGCTCTAACTACGGAACAATAAAATATGGAGTACATCAGGGATGAATATTAGGACCCCTTCTATTCACTATGTACATAAATGATATTGTAAACATTCCTTCATCTTCGAGCATTATCCTATATGCCGACGACACTAACATCTTTTTTTCTGGCCGCAACCTAAAAGAACTTCAGCAGAGAGCGAATAGTTGGCTTGAAGAATTATAGGGATGCTTGAGGGTAACTCAGCTGAGATTAAACGTAAAAAAAAGTAATTGCATTCTATTCCGTGCTAAAAACAAAGCAATAAACCACAACCCAAAACTCTAGTTTGGTAATTCAGAAATAACATGTAACAGTAGCTGTAAGTTTCTGGGCGTACACTTCCGCAATGACTTGAGCTGGTCTGATCATGTGAGTCATGTAAAAATGAAAATGGCTCGATGCATTGGTGTTATAAGCCGTATTAGCCATCTTCTTCCACATTCGATGGCAAAGTAGCTATACTTTTCTCTCGTTCATTCGCACCTCACATACTGCGACTTAGTTTGGGGCACATGTAATAGGACCGATGCACAAAAATTAATCACCATGCAACAAAAAGCATTGAAGCTAATAACTGAAAGGCCAGATAGACATAGCAATCTATTTTCTGTTTGTCGTGTATTTTGTTTCCCTGAATGCCACAAACTTAAACTGATGGTTCTTACTTATCGTATAAAAAAAGATTTTGCTTCATTCAGCATTATTTACTTCACTCATTGAATATAACTTACGAAGGACGTCACTTGTTTCAGCTCGATCTAGAACAAATTATGGTACACAATCACTTGACCATCAAATAGTAGATATTTTAGTTCTGTAGTAGAATTATCACAGATTAGCAGATCTGTACGTTATTTTAAAAATAAAGTAAGATTACTCTTCGATCCAGGATGAAGTGCTTGTTTTTTTTGTGGTTTTTTTTTGTTTTTTTAGTTTATGTGCATGCAATGTATTTTGCCACTTGCGATGTATACTTCTGTTCATCTGGTTGTACTTCGCTGCGTTTCAATTGTTAAGCTACACACCATGTTAGCTCCACTTGAATTCTGAATTATGACTGATACTATTCTACCTCTTCATTCATTAAATCTAATCGCAGCTTTACTCTGATGGACATAGCAACATGAAAGAGTTTTATAGGTTTTTGTACTGCTAAAGCGAAATTGCTTGAAATTGGTAAGAATCTTCCATGACTTCTTCACAGTGATGCTGGTGAATTGTGCTGTGCTGGATGTTTTTCCCTTTCCTCACTACTGTCCTTGTTTTTTTTTTTTTTTGTTACGAGCCGGGTTGTAGGCCTAGTCAGGAAACAGTTTCGTCTGTTTCCTTTTGCCTCATCTCGGTGGCATGTAACTGTCTTGTAGACATGCCAGAATAAAGTATTATTATTATTATTATTATTATTATTATTATTATTATTATTATTATTATTATTATTATTATTATTATTATCATCATCATCTGTGCACTTTAAACTTACGATTGTTAGCGCCGATGGCAGCAATGACGGCGAGTGTGGAACTCTTTTTCTGCCTGTTGGCGTCACGTAGCACGTGAACCTATTACAAGCTGGCAGCTGACCAATAATGCCTCGCATACCACCTGAAGGCATCAAGTCCGCCAGAACGAGACCCTCGCTATGAATGAAGGAAATGTGACTTTCTTAAGCGCTCAGTTATGATTTTTCTTGTTCGTTTTCTCCTTGATGTGGATTGAAGTCCCGTCATGGAGATGATCGACGTCGATGAAGCAGGAGGCGGGTTGGAGGTAATAAAAACTTGAAGGTATATTGTAGCGAAATATTTACAGTCATATGTACATCTTGCCGAAGCACACGGATGATAACATAGACATCAACAGCGTCTTACTCTTCTACTTAACTTTGCTTAAGTTAGAGCCTAGAACACTGTTACTACATACGAAGAACCGAGTCTCACTGTTCGACCACCAAGTGGTTACGGCCCAGACAGAAGTTGCATCGTACGGAGTCTTACTGATCGATCAGTTAGGTGATTACAGCCTAGACTGAAGGGAAACGAATTCCGTCCAGTATTAAGTACCTTGCGGTAACAAAGAAAAGGGGAGGTGGCCACTGGTGGTCCGCCTCGACATTCCCTTATCCAATCCGTTTATCCTCATGTTAAGCCACTCCCTACTGGGCTGTCCCTAATCTCGACAGCAGTGTCTTTACAGTGCAGACAGGCGTTTTGGCACTCTTTCCCATCATGGCTCTCTCTCTCATTATCCCACGTTTTCAGGGGTTCTCACGGTCGAATATATCGGTATCGCAGCAGCCCTGCGGCATTCGCGCCATTTCCCACGCGCATCGAGTCGAGCCCCCGGTGACAGTCGTCAGGACGGTTCCGGGAAACAATTTGCGTGTCCTCGTCTTTCCCGCGTTCGGACCGTGCATTGTTGCGACTCAACCCTTCTTTGCCGTCGGCGCGCCTAAAGCGTATGCCGGCCATTGTTGTAGTCAGCATACTGTCGCTTCGAGCGACGGTATAGAGCAGGAGATCTTTGCCCTCCACATTTTCCCACACGTTCGGGCTGCTTTTCCCGAAGCCGACCTCTGAGAACGGTCGCGTACCCGGAACCCCTGGGGGCATCCTGGGAGCGAGCTGCTCCCTGCAGTTTGCTTTCGTTGATAATTGCACAGTCAAAGACCACGCCGAGAGCGAGCCGAGAAAGAAGCTTTGTATGACGTACAGAGCCGCGCCATCCCGTCTGCACGATCGACTTATGAGCGGCCAAAACCTAACACGTCCCCCCTAAAGAGTACGCTGGGCTGTTCTACGCTCAGTGATACGATAAAGCACTGCCGCGATTAGGTCGCTGGACTTTCTAACCATACAACAGTCTACACAAATATTAAACACAATTGCAAGACAACAAGATAGGAGAATACAAGAAATGTAAACAAGTACATGCTAAACAATCAAGTACACCATTGCTGCTTCAAGCAGTATGATCACTAGTGTCTGTTTCTTGAATTCACAATCACACAGTCCACAATATACAGCAGCAAGTGGGCAGGAACATTCACGTCCCCCCCAGTTGGCATGGCACTGTTATTCTGATGGCTTCCATAAACTATTCTGAAGCCTTGATAATGCATCCGCATTACCGTTACATACGCCCTTCCGATGTTGTACCGACACATGATATCGCTGTAACGCCAGCGCCCATCTTGTCAATTTCGCCTCGTGCGGAGTCGAAGTTGTAAGGTACGACAGCGGATTGTGGTCGGAAACGACGTTTACTATGGCACCGAAAAGCCAGTAGTCAAACTTCTTTAAGGCCCATATTATTGCGAACGCTTCCCTCTCAATGGTCGACCAGCGCATCTGGGTCGGTGAGAAGCGGTGGCTTGCAAAGGCGATAGGCTTCTCTTGCCCCTCGGCTGACATTTGCGCCAAACATGCTCCCGCCGCCGTAGCTGATGCGTCTGTGAAGAGCCAGTAGGGCTGAGATGGCTCTGGAGTGTTAAGCGCCACGGCCTCGCACAAAGATCGTTTGAGAATCTCAAATGCCGCCTGGGCTTCCTCCGGCCAGGGTATCTTATTAGGTACCGCTTTCTTTGTTAACAGCGTGAGCGGGCTCGTCACCTCTGCGTATCCTCAGACGTAGTCCACACCTGTAGTCCCCTGTAGTCCACACACATGCGGATAGTCCCATCTTTTTTTCCGACGCATACTACCCGGTGTGCGAACTCACTCTCCGTGGGGTAGATCAACTTCCAAGTCAAAAGTTCGTCAACTTGCCGGCTGACTTCCTTCTTTAATAGTTCCGGCACCCGATAAGGAAACACCTTTTTTGGCTGGTGGCCCGGTTCTATTTCTATCTTATGTTCGTCTACCTTCGCTATGCCCGGGGTGCCGTCAAAGAGTGTGCAATGTCTTTGGAACACCGCCTGTACTTCCGCCTGTGCGTCAGCATCAAGGTGAGCAACCTTCTCGCTCGTTAGCACTAGCTCTTCCCGTTTTATAGTGGTTGGTTGTGGAGCATATTCCACGTCCCCAAAATCATGGTCCTCATCGAAGACTACCCCAATATGACTGACCCTTGCATAGTAAGGTCGAATGTTGTTGGCGTGGACACTTTCACCTTTTCCTCAGATGTTTCAACGCGGTAAGAGTGTTCGCGCTCACGTCCAACCACTGTGAATGGGCCTAGCCATTTAGGTGACATCTTACAATTCCGATCATTGTCGAAAACCACAACTTGGTCGCCAACGTTAAAAGCTTTGAGCCTGGTGCTGCGATTATACGCACTGGCGTAACTCTCCTGATGAGTTGCACTCATTAGCTCAACAATATTAGCGGCAGTCTCAAGCTGCTCCTTAAGTTGCTGTAAATACTTAGCGGGGCTTTCTCTCAATATTGCCGGCACCAGCATTTCTCCCGTCCATGTCCTCTGCAGTATTAGAAGCGGTCCCGTGGGATTCCTTCCATACAATAGACGAAACGGAGCTACTCCGGTTACCTCATGGGGAACTTCCCGATGAGCCCATAAAACCATTGGGATCAATTTGTCCCAATTCTTGGAGTCTCTCTGAATGACATGATACAACATGTTTTTCAGTACTCGGTTCCACCTCTCTACAACTCCATTACTCTCTGGGTGTTCTGGGGTTCAGAATCTTGGTGTGCAGCCTAATTTCTCCAGCATCGTTTGCGTGAGCTGAGATTTAAAATTAGTGCCTTGATCGGAGCAGATCATCTCCGGAACGCCTGTGCAACTGAAGATCTCAATCAGTGCATCACAAGTCGCCTTAGCTGTCAAAGAACGCAGTGGGACCACCTCTGGCCACCTCGTGCAAAGGTCCACTAAGCACAGCGCGTGCTTATGCCCTCTCGCTGACGGTGTGTCCAGGGGTCCGATTACATCTACATTGACAACTTGGAAAGGGTGCTCGGGTCTAGTGAGCGGAGTTATAGGCACCCTATCCGTGCGACGCCTGTCTGAACGAATTTGACATCCATGGCACGAACGACAATGCTCTAATATCTCCTTCGCCATACCCGGCCAAAAGAAGTTATACCTAATGCGAGCTTTTGTTTTCTTTGGCCCTAGGTGCCCCCCACATAGTGACTCATGGGCTAAGTGCATTACCTCAGTACGCTTATCTTTGGGGACAACCAGCTGACTCACTCGGGTGCCTGCTATTGAGTCGTAGTGGTATAACAGTCCGTCTGAAATGAACATGCCGGATTTCCCACTACGAGCATCTTCCCAACATTTTTTTAGCGTAGTGTCACCCAACTGCACTTTGCGGAACTCTTCTCTTTGGCCTAACGACGCCTCCCTTTCTTCATCAATTTGCGCCTCTTCCCCGGAAACGTCTTTTTCCTCCAAGGTAAGATTGCAGGCCACTACTTTTCGTTTCTCTACTGCTTGTTCTGCCTCATGAGCAGGCTCGGCCGGTGCTCGACAGGGTGCCAGAGGGCTGCTGGCCTTCAACAAAAGTTTCCAATCTTCCTCGGTCAACAAACAATCTGTGCCCTCGACGAGCTCATCAGTTAACGCGCAGAGTAGGTCGACGCTCTGAGGCTCCGTAACCTCTCGCGGGCTATTTAATTTGACCGGCAACGTAGCTAGCCTTGCCTCGATCGTTTTACCAAAAGCAGACACCAATCTTACCGTGCCAGACGGCTCTACTAAACTTCGTGGAAGCAGACTCTCCCGAATGACAGTTATCTCACTCCCTGTATCCAAAATCGCATCTGCGGATACATCTGCACATGATACAGGAATTAACTGCAGTTTATTTGTGCCTTCACCCTCGTGTTTCAGAGACTTCACCTTTGCGCTAAGGACGCCATCAGGTATTTCAATTTCCGTCTCGTGGGTTAAAATTACCTTTTGGACCTTCCGCTTTGGCTCGGTAGCCTTCTTCGGGTCGTTCTCCTTATCACTGGCCTTCGGGCACTCTTTAGCGAAATGGCCTGAGCCGTGACATAAGTGGCATTTCAGAGCCCCTTTCTCTACTCGTGTCGCCGGCTTCTGCCCCATTTCTACAGTTGGTTGCTTTGAAGCACGCCCTTTCCCTTTCGCTTGCTCGAAAGTTTGGAGCACTTTAGCGATCTCGGTTGGCCTAAGCCATCCCTCGCCTTCCCTTAATCTCACATACTCAAGACCCTCCGTACTGAGTCCCGATTTTATACGGTCAGCAACCATGAGTTCGGCCATCACTTCTACCGTGTCGGCCTCTCTTACTTGGAGGTAGTAGGAGAAATAAGTTTTCACCCGTGACGCGAACTGAGTGTCCTCGTCTTTCCCGCGTTCGGACCGTGCATTGTTGCGACTCAACCCTTCTTTGCCGTCGGCGCGCCTAAAGCGTATGCCGGCCATTGTTGTAGTCAGCATACTGTCGCTTCGAGCGACGGTATAGAGCAGGAGATCTTTGCCCTCCACATTTTCCCACACGTTCGTGCTGCTTTTCCCGAAGCCGACCTCTGAGAACGGTCGCGTACCCGGAACCCCTGGGGGCATCCTAGGAGCGAGCTGCTCCCTGCAGTTTGCTTTCGTTGATAATTGCACAGTCAAAGACCACGCCGAGAGCGAGCCGAGAAAGAAGCTTTGTACGACGTACAGTGCCGCGCCATCCCGTCTGCACGATCGACTTATATAGAGCGGCCAAAACCTAACAGACTCGTTTTTCTTTGTTAGACACAATACTAATGAGAACAGACATTAACTTATTGTCTATTAGTTCTCAATAATATTGTGTCTAACAAAGAAAAACGAGCCCTTAAGAAAGTCATATTCTTTTCTTCAGATCTGACATTGGTCATTTAAATGTGAGAGCGTTAAGGAAAGCCGACATCGGCAGCGTTGTGCCGACGAATGGAAAGAAGAAAAATTAGGATTCCAGCAGGAACCGAACCGAAGCATTCTGCGTGGCAATCAGGTATTCTACCACAGTGCCACGCCAGCTCTATAAACTGGTCGGAAAAACAGTCTATGCAGGAGTAAAGACGGTGCAGCGTCAATTGCGGTTGTGCTTCTGACTGTCTAATGTTACATGAAAGCAATAAACACTACATATGTACTCCTACTATAAAGTCGTCATATCAGATTAACGTCTCTGGTTCCAGTGTTGGCTCCGCTTTTATAGCAGTCTAATAAACATTACGTTTGCATTCCTATGATTCGGCAAGATATATTGAAGCATTGCTCGACCACGGAGGAATACATTAACGAAAGTTACGCATGATATTCATTGCAGCATAAAGTGCACTTAGCTTCGATAATAACGACGCATATACTCTAACTTGAGGGCTGACGTTGCGTCGCAGCATAAGTTACCCTTTAAACGCCAATGTTGTCGACGTGCCTGGTAAGCCCACGATGTGCAAACAGCTACTACACTTGCAAAAACGCGTCGATCCACCTCCTAACGCTTGGCTCAAAGCCATAAAATACAGCATAGAAGTACTCGCTGACTGCTTCGCATGAAACCGATTCCCAGCACTCGTGGGATCTGCCAAATTTTTTTAATGGAGTTGCTCTAGAAAAAGCAAGTCAAACAAAATTCTTCGGATTAGTGTTTGGTGAACATCAGACGTTGCACAATTATGTGCATGATGGGACTAGGAACATTTACAAAAATATACCAATATTTTATAAGCTACGGTATCCGTTTACACTACGCATCATTCTGACCCTTTACCTTTGTTTTGTTGAATCATATGTGTCATATTGTATTTCAGTTTACGGACTTACGTATCGCGCAACATTACAGCCAAGGAGGAATCCGAACAAAGGAATCCGAACCGGCCTATATCCCTTACATCCATCTCGTGTAAACTTTTCGAACATATCATAGCGAAGCATATCATTTGCTACTTGGAAAATAACTCTTTACTTTACCCCCACCAGCATGGATTCAGAATGGGCCTCTCTACTATCACTCAACTCATACAGACAATTCACGACTTCACTAAGGCAATTGATACCAGGGAGCAGGTTGATGTAATAGCCATAGCTTTTGCCAAAGCCTTCGATAAGGTGCCCCACAATAGGTTGATTTACAAGCTGGAAACAGTTGGACTTAATACCACTGTTACAGAATGGATTAAAGCATACTTAACCGATCGCAACCAGAAGGTAAGAATGGATGGTCATGTCTCCGATTCACTGGCGGTGCTCTCGGGAGTACCGCAGGGATCCGTCCTGGGACCACTCTTATTTTTGGTGTATATCAATGACATTTCTGCTATCTGGAGGCAGGTGTAAAACTTAAACTGTTCGCGGATGACTGTTTATTTTATTCTACAGTACGAAACAAGGAGGACCAAGTTAAAATTAACAGATCTTTACAGGCGTTTAGCAAATGGTGCAAGAAATGGAATATGGAAATTAATTATTCTAAATCTACATACACACATATTACTACAAAGTACCGTCTTTCGTTTTCATATACCATTGGAGATAAGTGCTTAATAAATACTGCTGAATTTAAATATCTAGAATTAACGATATCGCAAAATTTATCCTGGAACGTACACATAAACAATGTTTGTTCAAAGGCATACGGGAGGCTATGTTTCCTGCGAAAAAAACTAGAGGGTGCAACACCCGATGTAAAACTTACTGCGTACAAAACCTTTGTAAGGCCAGTTCTTGAGTACGCGTCGGTGGTAGGGAGCCCTCATCAAAATTACCTAAAGAAACAATTAGAAAAAATTCAGAGGTACGCCGTGCGATTTATATGCTCCCGGTATCGAGGGACAGAGTCAGTCACGGAAATGCTTCGTTCTTCCAACCTGCATCTCTTAGAAACGTGCGGGCGAAAAAATCGTCTGAAGCTATTATTTCAAATAATAAATGGTCAACTAAATATTAACAAAGAAGTATACTTACTGGTAAACAGAGCTCCCGAACGAAGCACAACAGGACACTCACACCGATAGGTTCAGATACTCCTTCTTTCCGGACGTAATTGAAATATGGAATGAATTGCCGATGTGTGTTGTCGAACAGAACGATTTGTCCAAATTTGAACAGACCTTGGAAGACCATCTGTGCGAGTGTACCGCTTGACCTTGATGTAACCGGTATTTGTGTATTGCGAATGATGTTCTTTTCTGTTTTTATTACGTTACCCTCTCTGTAAGGACTCTCGCAAGAGAGTTGACCGTATTGTGAAATAAATAAATAAATTCAGGTTGCACAAAATACAGTTTTGCGAATAATCTCTTTCACCCGACGTACTGAGTCCATATCATTTGCTTATCCCCTATTATATATTTAACGCTGCATTGTCACATTCGTTTCCGCATTGCAGTACTTACGTACAAATTTCTCAGAAATATTATACTGTCCGTCAGTTTAATTTCATCAACACGTTACGCACTATCCGACACGTTCCTCTTTGTTAACAGTTTCACGTGCACGCAGAAATTATGGAGCATTATCTTTTATAAATAGTGCAGCCAGTATTCGGAATACACTTCCTAAAGAAATAACTTCATCATCTTCTATTCAGCATTTTTCTAACTCACTGCGCCAGTACTTCCTGCGCAAATCCTAAATTTACAAAAGCTTAGATTCCTTTCAGTATTATGTCGTTCAGCTTTTTTTCTTTTTTTTACTGTGATAGAAATTATATGGACACTCTCGGCTGGTTTTTGCCGTCGCCGCCTGTCGACGCCGTCATGTCCCAGATATGTATATGTATGTATATATAAATGAAAGCCACAAAGAAAAATAAAGCCGAAGAAAAAGATTTCCGAAGCGCACCACCGGGATTCGAATCTTTGACCCCTCGCTCCGCAGCGCGCTGCCTTAAACAACTCGGCCACGCGCCTTCGGCTGTTTAGCCTAACAACGGCGAGCCATTTATATACACCATTTAACGCTAACGGCACGCAGAGCTCGGAGGGGCTTCAGTACTGTGTAGTATCACCCGCGAGATTGCCCGAAGGGCGCGCTTAAAGCAACGCTCCTGCATTTTAACACGAAAGTGTTTTATGCCAGGGTCCATCAAGACTTCAGTGACGTATTTCCGTCACCATTTGAGGCCCCGATTCCTATGATGGAGGGATCAATCATGTTTTTTCTTCAAACGCGCACTAAAAGGTGGCCCCATTCTCTAGCCACTGACGATGTGGAACGCCGAGTAAACGATGCGTCTAGCGCCACCGCGCGGCAGGACACGCGGAGGGGGCACTCCACGCGCCGCAGTTTTAAAGAAAAAAATTACACCATCTCCCGCTAAAGGGGACCATGAGGCGATGCGAAGCCGGAGCACTTGCACGATCGCGTTCCGTTGGCGTTCGTTGGGCATGCTACCGACCTCGCGTCGTGGAACGCGAAGAGGGACGCTACGCGCGTTATATCTTCCATCTAGCCTGGCCGTTAATTCTCACAGGGCGAGCGGGGAACGCGGTCGACAGGCGGGAGAGAGGGGGGCAGCATAGGAGTGGAGAGAGAAGGGGAGGGGACGCGCGTGCGCTCGAGCTCATCGCGGCGTTGCGCAGGAGAGAATTTCGGCATGTCTAGCCCGCGTTTCAGAGGAAGAGTGGAAATGGGGAGGGGAGAGGGGTGTGGGAGAGGGAAAGTGGAGAGGGTGAGTGGAGAGGGATGTGTGTGGAGAGGGTATGCGCATGCGCAGTAAGGGGTGGTCACGCCGCACACCACCACCACCACCACCGGATTGAGCTCCGCCTTAAGATACTTCGCACCTAAAAGAAGTCTAAGAGCGTTAGGTTCTAGCGCGCTGCTCAAACACGAAGAAGTAACAACCGCAACAGTTAGTTCACGCTCGTCTTGTGTGTATCTGTGCGTTCTTTTCGAGTGTCCTTCCTTTTGTTTGAGCAGTGCGCTGCAAGTGTCGAGCTTTGTTAGCTCGCGGTCATCCTGTGTGTGTTCTTTTCGCCATTCCTTTGTGCTCGAGCGGCGCGTTGCAAGTACTGAGCTGTTTGCCTTTCTTCGTGTGACATTCTAATTTGTTGCTCTCATTCATCGCTTCGACGACGATGTGTCTCTTCATAGAACGCTTCTGCTTTCTGCTCCGAGCATTTTTATCGTTTTTCGCTTTTTCCGGGAGGTGCTGCTTCCTGCCCCAGGGCGACGGACGCGGAGTCTTCCACTGGTCCTCCCAGCCAGAGGTCTGCCATGGCGAGCTCCTCGTTAAATCAGCGCGCCTGGCCCAGAATCGGTGAGGCCAACGGTGAGAGTCACTGCCTAATGGCTGTGGACGCGGAGCCTTCTGCGGCGCTGTCCGACCAGAGATCACCTTTGGCAAGCTCGTCGCGAAAACGAAGCAGCTGTTCAAGCACCACCGAGGACACGGAACTGTACTCGGCCACTAGCGACGGCTCGTCGGATGACAGCTTCGAGACCGTGAGAAGCAGGAAGGCAAAAAGAAGAAACGTCAAGCCGTCTTCACCAGAGAGGACGTTAACGTCTAAGTCAAAAGAAGAACGCTGGCCACACACCATCCTATTCATGCCCGAGGACTCCACCGTCAGCCTTCGAGCAGTAAACAGGCAAGCTCTCTCTATGTACTCCGACGGGGTTACACCGAACGAAATTAAGGATATCCGAGCGAACACGCGGAAGAATATTCTAGCTGTGGACACGACGACGGCTAGCGCCTTAGACAAGCTTCGCAAAATATCAGATTTGGGAGACATCAAAGTTCGACCTGTCATTCCAATGGACGGTGCCTGCGTGGCGGGAGTAATCTACGACATTGATTTGGCCATAGCAAACTCGGACCTCCCAATTCTTATAAAACCAGAGAACGAGGGAGTTGTCATCGCGAATGTACTTCGCCTCGGAAACACCCGCTGTGTAAAGATAATGTTCAAAGGAGATTCTATTCCGTCGCATGTCAAGGTTGGACACTTCCGACATCCTGTTCGGCCATTTGTCCCTAAACCACTTCAGTGCCATAACTGCATGAAAATTGGGCACGTCAAGGGTGTATGTACAAACACCACAGTATGCCCCCGATACGCTGAGCCGCACACTGCAGACGCATGTCGGGCAACAAGTCTGAAGTGCGGAAACTGTGATGGTTCACATGATGCTGCCTCTAAGGAATGCCCGCGGATTAAGAAGGAAATCGCAATTATCAAACAAATGGTTAGAGACAATTCAACCCAGAAAGAAGCTGCTGAAATGGTACGGCGTCGGCGTAGTCGCCGACGGAGGCATGTAAAACAGGGTGTTGCGCATAACCCTTTTCCTTCGGGCACGAGTAAAGTAGTAAGCACGAGGCAAAATGAGGTGGAGAAGCTCACAGCTGCGGATGAATGGCCTACGCTTCCGCGTACGCAGCCTGCGAAGGAGCCTCCTCCGAGGCCTCCCCCCCCCCCCTACACCTTCCACCGAGTCTACTTCAGTTGAGAATGTGTCCAGGGTCGATCGACAGATCATCCCGATGCTGCGATCCCTCGTTGCTGTCATGGCAGACCTACTAAGAAGCCTGGGAACTCCAACCGCTCGAAGCGGGCTACAGGTGTTGGACGCGCTGAGCTCAGTCCTCGCTTCCCTCGCGTAGAGCCATGGCAGGAGATCAACACTCGTTCCGCAAAGAGGTCAGAGAAGCATCAGTCATCCAGTGGAACGCAAGAGGACTTAGATCACGGATTTCTGATTTTCGTCGGTACGTGTTTTCCAACCGTTTCCCCATCATCGTAATATGTGAACCGAAATTATCAAACCCGATCAGGCTAGCCGGCTACGAGTCAATCCCGTCCCAAACCCGCAACGAAAGCAGCAAGGTCATAGTGTATATTCGTCGGGAGCTTACATACATCATTCAACCTGTGTCGCCTCATGATGAGAAGCAATATGTTTGCCTGACTGTGAAGCAGAAAACCCTCACCTTCACATTAGTAGGTGTCTACTTATCTCCCTCAGCCCGTTTTGATCGAAAAAGACTGGATGACATACTTGCGAACATCCCGGATCCGTGGATAATTACAGGGGACTTCAACGCCCACCACCCAATCTGGGGAAGTTCAAAAGTCAATGCAACGGGCCGGAGACTGGCATCATTTGTGTCGGCTCATGAACTGCCTCTACTTAATGATGGGAGTCCTACATTTCTACGAGGATCAACGTACAGCAGCTGCTTGGACTTGACGTTTGTGTCACGTCGCTTCGCCACAAGCGTTAAGTGGGTTTTTAGACATCGAGACACGTGGTAGCGACCACATCCCCAGATATCTCACCATCAAAGGCTTTGCTAGTGGCCGCCCGCCGAAAACCGTCCGGAGGCTCGATCTGTCAGCATTCACAACTAACATTGAACACGCTTGTGAAAAAGGCTTATCCTCTGGCATTCAGCAAGCGACTAAAGAAGCAGCGCGAGTGCGATGCGCACGCTGACATGTTCTACAAGGCCCTCAGAAACGGATGTGGAGGTAGAGCGACTCCGTGCGATTCGTCGGCGTGCGGAGCGCAGATATCGACGCACAAAATCCATTCAAGATCTGCGGATAGCTAGGCGCACGCAAAAGTAGATCCAGCTTCGTATGGACAAACTGGAGTTTCAACGGTGGGCGAAGTTTTGCGAGTCTCTAGACCCTCGCAAACCGCTTTCTCAAATATGGCGAACCGAGCGAGGCCTACGCATTTTTCCCGAACAACGTTTTCCGTTTAAAGCCTTGGCCCTTTTCCAACGTAGAAGGGATATCGAGGTAGCGGAAGATTTTTGTAGGAAGATTGCAGGCCCGTCAACTTGCACAGGAGCCCTTACTGCTGATCACACGCCACATTCCCTTGACCCGCACATGGACCTGCCTTTTTCCATGGAAGAGCTGGATGCGGCTCTTGCTTTATGCAATCGATCGTCGTTGCCTGGACCGGATGGCATATCATACCGCCTATTACGCAATCTCGGTGATCGAGCACGAAGTGCTTTGCTGGACGTGTTCAATGAGTCCTGGAGAGATGGAACGGTCCCCAGAGAATGGAAAACAAGCCGTTTGGTTCCACTTCTCAAACCTGGAAAATCACCTCTAGAGCTTACGTCATACCGCCCAATAGCGCTGGCTAGCTGCGTAGGGAAGCTGATGGAGAAAATGATCCTTGCCAGACTCGAGTGGTTCCTAGAACGCTACAGAGTATATCCAGACGCCATGGCCGGTTTTCGTCGTCTTCGTAGCTCCATTGACAATGTCATTGACCTGGTGACCTACGTACAACACCAGAAAATGAGTAGACGGCTATCTGTCGCACTATTTTTAGATGTCAAAGGAGCATATGACAATGTTTCTCACGAAGCCATAGTTGACGCCCTCTAGTCGGCTGGTTTGGGTGGGCGAGTGTACCGCTGGATCTGTTGCTACCTACATATTAGATCACTGTTAGTGCAAACTGATGATGGGCCGACTTCTACACACACCGGGGTGTTCCTCAAGGTGGTGTATTGAGCCCCACAATATTGAGCCTGGTTCTGATCGGTGTCTTGGAACGCATACCGGATACCGTGCAGACATCTCTCTATGCAGATGATATTTGTGCCTGGACGTCAGGTGTAACACGCCCTCAGGTACGTGCGAGGCTCCAAACAGCAGCGTATTCAGTATCGGCGTACCTTAGAGAACAAGGCCTCGAGATTTCTCCTGAGAAATCGGCGCTGGTTGCGTTCACGCGGAAGGCAATGACATCATATCCCATCGCCATCGATGGACGCAATGTGTGCTATGCCAGGACGCACAGGTTTTTGGGGGTCACGATCGATCGAAATCTCTGCTGGAGTCCCCATGTGGCCACTCTAAAGAAGCGCCTAACGGCCATCGCACAACTTTTTAAGTTCCTCGGAGGAAAAACGTGGGGCACATCAGTGCACGCGATGTTGCAGCTATACAAAACGCTGTTTCTGGGGTACCTGCATTATAGCTTGCCGGTTCTGACGAACGCTTGCAAAAGCAGTATACGCACGATCAAAAACGCCCATGGCCAGGCACTCAAAGTTTGTCTTGGATTACCACGCAGCACATCAACAGCCGCAACCATCGCAATTGCCAGAGATCATCCGGCCACGGTGCACATTACATTGGAGGTGCTTAGAGCTCACATTAGGCACCTTGCTCGCGCCCCTGCCCACCATCTTGCTTCGCTTCCAGAAGATCGACCGAGTACCTCCTCTGTAAGAGAATGTTGACTTACCAAGAGTGCCTTCCAACAGCCTACACGCCTCCGGAACGGATTCTAACACCCCCTTGGTGCTTGGACCGACCAAAACTACGCTTGACAGTGCCAAGGATTCGCAAGAAGGCGGAGCTCTCATCGCCAGCTTTGAAGCAGATGACTCTATTAATGCTGCATGAAGATTACAAAGGTCATGTTAAACTTTACACGGATGGCTCGACAACTGTTTGAGGATCTGCAGGAGCTGTGATCTTCCCAGGAAGAGCCGAAAACATACAGTTTCGAACGTCACACAAGACAACATCGACAGCCGTGGAGCTCGCGGCACTCCGCAGCGCACTCCGCAGCGCACTCCGCAGGATTCATCGAGAAGCACCACAAAAATGGGGCATTTTTACTAATTCGAAACCAGCTCTGCAATGTCTTCGAACTGCTCTACGTCGTGGGGCTCAAGACCAATTGGTGCTGGAAATAAGACACCTGTACCATTAAATAATAGACGAAGGGCATGCTATAACTTTTCAGTGGTTGCCAGGCCACTGCGGCATCATCGGTAACGAGCATGCCGACGATGCAGCTAAGAATGCTCACGAAAATGGCGTGATGGAACCCATCCTAATGTTTTCTTTTACGTTTTGCATACTTTCGTTTCCTTTTACGCATTGTATAACGTTTTGTTTTGTTTTGTATACACCTATGTATCAGATCTTTTCACACGGATACAAATAGCACCACCTGTCACCCCTTCCACAACTCGCGTCGAGTTCTGGGGTCCCAACTGTATAAATATTATGCACTGTACTCAATTTTGTTATGAATATAGCCTGATTGATTGATTGATTGATTGATTGATTGATTGATTGATTGATTGATTGATTGATTGATTGATTGATTGATTGATTGATTGATTGATTGATTGGTACAAGTGAGTTCTTTTTTCGTGAACCAATACCAAGTTGCTCAATCTTTACTCCTAAAGAGAGTAGCGGTCGATCAAGAAGACCTTACCATATCTCACACCCTGTTTGAAGTGCATTTGTAATGATAACTTTACTTACGTCAAAAACTACCCTAACGATGGCAAACATGACAAGAGTACACTTCTTGTGTGGTTTCGTATTTTTTTACATAGGTGTATTTTTCGCCCTGTGTACACTAAGCTCACAAGGAAATATGGCGCTCTTTGGCCATCATTGGCCCTTGCGCCATTAAATACCATGTATCATCATCATCATCACAAGGAACTATTAGAAGCATCTCAATTTTGTATCTGCTTCGTGTTTTGTCAGAAAGTCTGCAATAAGGAAGTCAAGTGTGAGTTTTTGGTTAAGACATTCATTTCTATGGATGTAGAAAACTTTATGTACTTCTGACAAAGCAGCAAGAGTTGCTCGCCCAGCTGTTTATGCCCAAGACAGCGTATTGTGGGCATGAGTGTCGGCAAGATTTTGTCTTGGGGGGTGCAAGCCGGTGAATATAGCGGCCGGCTAAGCGGGAGAGCGCTCGTGTAGCCTGGGTGAGGACAAGTGCTGGTGTGTCTTTAGAGGGACAAGTGCCTCTTTTGGACCCCTCTGCCGACGCCAACGATTGTGGGAACACTCTGCTGTACCTCTATTGTGGGAACACTCGATTGTGGGAACACTCTACTATGTCGAACATCTCGTACATCTTACTAAATTTGAGCAAACACTGGAAGTCTGGAATTGAGGCTGAACGTTATGCACAATACTGAGTGCAACCTTTCCGATTTCGTGTGCATTTTAAAATTTCTCACTGCTTTGAAAAGAGGCTGAGTGGAGCCAGCGGTATTCAGGAAACTTTAGTCCTAATGGGACAGTTGGGCGAGTTAGTGTACATTCTTTGTTAGAGAGCGTGCGAAAATAATCGTAACACAGGGACATGAAGGGGACAGGACGACGCGCTACGAGCAACTGAAGTTTTATCGAAACCAGGGAAAGATGTAAACACACAACACGAAAAAATTACCAGGTTACACAAGCACACATGCTCAGAAAGAGCACGAACGTGAATAAAAAAATCCAGACATGTTGTTAGTAGTGCGTCGTCCTGTCCCCTTTGTGTCCATGTGTTGTGGTTTTGTTTTCACGTTTTCTTTAACTATGAACCTAAGTCCTGACTGTTTTATTGCCTCTACACATGTGAGGTCAATTTTTATTCAACCTCATGGCATATGAAGTCTTAGGATCCAATGTGCAAAACCACCAGTCACTATATATAGAAAATTTTTGTTCATTCCATGTGACTGCCAAATTCCAAGTTGACTTCACAGCCATGGTGCTTGGATTAATTTTCAATGGGGTAATTATACATAAGCCATAAAGTGAGGAAATAAAGATGCAGAACTTTTGAGTTGCATATGGCACTAGCTGGCATGAAAGCATTGAAACATAGCTGTAATAATAATGCATAATAGAAGTACTGGTACATTGCTGTCACGTGATTATGCCGACAAGTTCCCAAGCACACTTCCAGAAATTTACGATGGTTTTCAGATATCTGTGAGTAAATATGTATCCTACAGCAATATACGAAAACAACCGCGTCATTTTATGGGCAATGCTGAATGTTTTTATGAATCTTGGTAAGTGGACCTACAGCCAACACCACAAGTCTATTTTGGACTTTTCTGCAGGAAAGTGAACTGCACAATCGTGTGACATGTTTTGATGTCATATGGCAAACTAATGCAATAAAAAAATTCGGCAGATCCAACGTACCGTGGGAGTCGGTGTTATGCGAAGCATGCGGCGGGAAGGTGACTGTGGCGTAATTTTTTTTTACAGAGCGACAAGTTACAAAATGACGCTAAATATCTGTATAAATTTCATACGCACATATGTTCAAGAGCCGCATATGTGTTATATAACCAGATGTTTATGGTTGGGTAACGCTGCCAACGGCAACGTGGCTATTACCAACACCAGAAGCGGTAAGCTGATATGTAGTGCTTATACTTGTCCCTTATGATGGAGAACGCACGCACGTTTCACGAACCCGTATCCATGTGTGGAAAAAGTTCTACAGTTCTTGAACAAGGTCATCATCTCCGTGATCAGTGAGCACCAGCAGCTGGTCATGACTTGTTATAGGATCCGGTCCTGATCGCGCGGACGAGGGGTCAATGTGTAGTAAAGTATGAGGTATAGTACAGCTGTTGGAATTCGTGGATGCCTCGGTCATTTTGTCGACAAATTATCTGTCGATAGAGCCGGCGGCATCTTGGAACCCGAAGTCACGCTTCGCGTAGGTGAGGTATAGGCCGTCGAGGCTGGTAGTCCAGGATAGTGCTACGTAGACCAACATCAGTGGATGGTGCTTGTCGTATTCGCAGACTACCTGGGCGTATGTGGCCTACGTAGCCTAGTCTACCAAGCGGCTGTCAATCAATCTGGCATCATCCTCGGTTAGCATGAGGCCATCGCCCAGCCTCGTAAGAAATGAAGAGGACACTGCGTCGTTCTGGCGGACTAAGGGCACTTTATGGTGTGGTGATGTGGATATCATACGTAACTTTTATTCATGTATTCCTCCGTGGTCGAGCAATGCTTCAATATAGCTTGCTGAATCATAGGAATACACATGTAATGTTTATTAGACTGCTACAAAAGCGGAGCCAACACTGGAGCCACAGACGTTAATCTGATATGAAACCTGTATCATAGGAGTACACATCCTAGGAGTATCACGTATTGTTTATTGCTTTTCTGTAAAATTAGATAGCAAGCACCACAACCACAAGTGACGTTGCATCGATATTACGCCTGCGTAGGCTGTTTTTCCAAACCAGTTTATAGACCTGGCGTGGCTCTGTGGCAGAATACCTGATTGCCACGCAGAGTGCTTGGGTGCGATTCCTGCTGGGATCCTAATTTTCATTCTTTCCATTCGTCCGGTCAACGCTCCCGATGTTGGTTTTTCTTAATCCTCTCGCATTTAAGCTACCAATGTCTGCTCTCGCCGTTCCTGGGTAGATATAACTGTCAATCATCTGTGGCGCATACCCGTACAGCGCGGCCCGTGGTAAACGGGTGTGTGCCACACGTCTCCAGTGGAAAGGGTTTCGCGACGTACGCGACAGGATTTTCACGTTATCAATGTAATGACCCGACAGTCATATTCGTCAAATCCTCTTACCCTCCCATGCAAGTTAAGGAGGCGATCATGAGAGCACCCAGACGTAGGCGGCTAGATAGATAGATAGATAGATAGATAGATAGATAGATAGATAGATAGATAGATAGATAGATAGATAGATAGATAGATAGATAGATAGATAGATAGATAGATAGATAGATAGATAGATAGATAGATAGATAGATAGATAGATAGATAGATAGAAACGCTCAAAGTGCCAGAGGTTCGCTAAGAAATGCTTCGCATTTAAAACTCTACAACCTGCCTGTCTACATGGTTGCATATTTCGCAGAAGTGATGCTTGCCTTATTGTACTAATTTAGTTGCCGTCATGTGTAGGCTGACACCAAGCTTCTTGGGTATCCCAGTTCTTTGGATTGTGCTTAGATACTGGCACGGTGAAGTGCACGTGTCATGTGCATTATTGATAAGATTTTGCACCCTACTTTCGTGTTGCTTTGCGGCTGTGAATTATGTATAGTGCTCAGGTTCTACTGCATATGTTCCGCGCGTTCAGTATTGGAAATAGGTTGTGTGCGCCATGATGGAAATATATACTATATTAAAACAGGGCGTTTCGGCGCAGCACTTCTTTAATAAATAGTAGGAGCCGTCACGGCAGGCCAAGTAGCAACAGCCGAGCAGACGTGAGTGTCCCGATGCACCAAGCCGAACGTCGTCTTCTCTCTGCCTGAGAGTGGTACCCTCTACCTTTCGGAACGGCGCTGATCTTCTTCATTACATTCATCTCCCCTCCGGAAAAAGAGCCATCCTGGCGACTTAAGGGCAGGAGACTATAGTAGGATCGTAGTAAGGCTTGATCCGGTCTATATGCACAGTCTCGCGTCCACGGCGTCGTTGATCAGAAGAAGGCGCAAGCGGCTCAATGATGTAATTGACGGGTGATGATTGCTGGACGACGCGGTAAGGGCCGTGGTACTTCGAGAGAAGTTTTGATGACTGACCAGGGCTGGCGGAAGGTATCCAGAGCCACACAAGTGAACCAGGGATATAAGATGCTGGGGCCTTCGAACCGTCGCGATGGTGTTTCTGCCGTTGCTGGTCGGAAGTGGTGAGGAATCGGGCAAGCTGGCGACACTCCTCCGCGTGATGAGCTGCCTGGGAAATGGTTGTCGACTCAGTCACGTCGGGATGGTACGGAAGAATGGTATCTAGCGTGCAGGAGGGCTCGCGTCCGTAAAGTAGAAAGTATGGGGAGAATCCCGTGGTAGTCTGAGTCGCAGTATTGTGCGCGTACGTCACGAAGGTGAGAACGCGGTCCCAGTTGGAGTGATCAGAATTGACGTACATTGAGAGCATATCGCCCAATGTTCGGTTAAAGCGTTCTGTCAGGCCGTTAGTTTGAGGATGATATGCAGTCGTGGTCCGGTGAATGATGCGGCATTCCTTTAGAAGCGATTCGACGGCTTCAGACAGAAATACGCGCCCTCGGTCACTGAGCAGCTCACGTGGTGCGCCATGACGTAGGACGAGGTGGTGTAAAATGAAAGAACCAACGTCACTCGCTGATGCAGATGGCAGTGGTGAAGTTTCTGCGTAGCGAGTCAGGTGATCGATGGCAACTATTATATAGCGGTTTCCAGCAGACGTGATAGGAAGAGGTCCATACAGGTCAATTCCGACACGGTCAAAGGGTCTGGCAGGACAAGGTAAAGGCTGCAGAGGAGCGGGAGAACGAGTAGGGGTATCCTTGCGCCGTTGGCAAGCGAGACAGGATCGGATGTAGCGGCGGACAAAGCGGTACATTCCACGCCAATAGTAACGGTGGCGCAGGCGTGTGTAAGTTTTCAATACTCCTGCATGTGCACACTGTGGATCGGCGTGAAAAGAGGCGCATACGTCTGAACGAAGATGTCGGGGAATAACCAAAAGCCACTTGCGCCCCTCAGAAAGGTAATTTCGACGATACAGCAAACCATCTCGAAGACAGAAGTGATGAACTTGCCGCCGCAGTTCTCTAGAGATGGGGTGTGATGGAGGCTTACATAACAAATTCACAAGAGAGGCCACCCAGGGGTCTTTCTTTTGCTCCATAGGCATGTCAGTGACAGAAAGTGAGGACATGTCGTAGGATGACAGAGACGGGGACGAATCATCAGATGGAAGAGGTGACCGGGACAGAGCGTCAGCATCCGAATGTTTACGTCCAGATCGGTAAACGACATGAATGTCGTACTCTTGGAGACGTAATGCCCAGCGTGCAAGCCGGCCGGATGGATCTTTCAAGGAAGAAAGCCAGCATAATGCATGGTGATCTGTGACCACGCTAAATGGGCGTCCGTAAAGATAGGGTCGAAACTTGCCTATGGCCCATATGATGGCTAGACATTCCTTTTCGGTCACGGAATAGTTGGCTTCGGCTTTAGTGAGCGCACGGCTGGCGTAGGAGACGACGTACTCGTGAAATCCAGGTTTACGTTGTGCAAGCACAGCGCCGAGACCGACACCGCTAGCGTCCGTGTGCAGTTCAGTCGGGGCGAGTGGGTCAAAATGCCGCAATATTGGGGGTGAGGTAAGAAGGTGGCGAAGCGTGGTGAATGCATCGTCGCATGCTGACGACCATCCCGTGAGGTCGCGGCTCCCGCGGAGGAGTTCAGTCAAAGGTGCTATGATGGATGCGAAGTTGCGGATGAAACGGCGAAAATAGGAACAAAGGCCGAGAAAACTGCGAAGTTCTTTCAATGTCTGCGGTTTAGGGAACTCGGCAACCGCACGAAGTTTTGTCGGATCAGGAAGAACACCCTCTCTGGAGACGACGTGGCCCAATATAAGGAGCTTTCTAGCGCCAAAGCAACACTTCTTCAAATTCAGCTGTAGACCAGCGGATTCGAGGGAAGTGAGCACTGCTTCCAAGCGCTGAAGATGCGTTGGAAAGTCACGCGAAAATATTACGATGTCATCCAGGTAGCAAAGACACACTTGCCATTTTAGGCCACGGAGGATGTTATCGATCATGCGCTCGAACGTGGCAGGCGCATTGCAAAGCCCGAATGGCATAACGTTGAATTCGTAAAGGCCATCGGGAGTAACAAAAGCTGTTTTGGGGCGGTCAGCCTCCGCCATTGGCACCTGCCAGTAACCGGAGCGCAGATCTAATGAAGAGAAGAACTCGGCTCCTTGTAAGCAGTCGAGGGCGTCATCTATGCGAGGTAACGGGTAGACATCTTTGCGTGTTATCTTGTTCAGCCGTCGGTAATCAACGCAAAACCTTATTGAGCCGTCTTTCTTCTTTACCAGAACTACCGGCGATGCCCACGGGCTGTTAGAGGGCTCAATAACACCGCGCTTAAGCATGTCGTCAACTTGTTCGGCGATGATATGACGCTCAGCTGCTGACACACGATATGGGCGCTGACGTAAAGGGGCATGGAGACCAGTATCGATGTGATGAGCTACGGTTGAAGTACGGCCCAACGATGGTTGCTGGTGATCGAAGCTGGCACGAAAGCGTTCAAGCAGGGCGATGATGTCGGCGCGCTGCTGGGACGTAAGGTGGCTGTCGATGCATCTAGAAAGTGCATCAGTGAATGATGGCTGAGAAGCTGGAGCGGGACAATCGACGCCGTTAATCTGGAGGGAAGTTAGCTGATCAGCGACGACAGTTGCCGAAAAGCAATCAAGGTCATCAACGCTGCCAAGGCACTCTCCTCGCAGTACGATGGAAGGACAGGGAAACGGATTAGAAACATAGATTGCGCTCATAGTGTCTTGAATTGTGATCACGGCGAAAGGTATCAAGAAGCACTTGCGGCGGGCAGCAGTTTCAGCAGGTGTAAAAAGGACAGGTGAGGCAATGGAGACGTCGCAAGAAAGCGGGACCAAAGCGGATGAGAAAGGCGGTATCGTGGTGTCGGCGGTGACGAATACTTTCGCAGGTAGGGGCGACGAGTCGACTAAAGCAGAGTCACACAGCGGCGAGAACTCGACCTCCGAGCGAGCACAGTCAATGACGGCATGGTGAGTGGATAGAAAATCCCACCCTAGTATTATGTCGTGGGAACATTGCGGAAGCACGACAAATTCGACTGTGTAAAGAATGCCTTCAATAAGAACTCGTGCTGTGCACGTAGCGGAAGGCCGAATTTGTTGCGCACTGGCAGTACTTAATAAAATGTCGCGAAGAGGCGTCGTTACTTTTCGTAATTTTCGGCAAAGCTTCTCAGACATGACAGAAACTGCGGCTCCTGTGTCGACGAGTGCTGAAACGGGTACACCGTCAACGGAAAAAGCGACAACATTACTCGGTGAAAAACAAGGCCTTGAAAAGTTCGAAAGCTGCGCAGTTCTTGCCTCCGGAACTGCGGCTCCTAGTTTTCCTCTGGGACAGGCCG
The DNA here is from genome assembly GCF_013339695.2 of Rhipicephalus sanguineus. NCBI lineage: Eukaryota > Metazoa > Arthropoda > Arachnida > Ixodida > Ixodidae > Rhipicephalus > Rhipicephalus sanguineus. The sequence continues at coordinate 10,472,745 of NC_051181.1, forward strand.
GGGACGTCGTAGCATGGGGGAAAGAGAACGACGTCGTGGTGAAGGTGACCGGCGTGCGTGGTAGTTCCGTCGAGTCGAAGAAAAGTCAGTAGTGACGTGTGGGCCTGATGAAGCAGTCTGAGATCTCGGCGCGAAATCATAATCATGTGGCCGCATGTCGTCATGTTGCATAAGCTCACGTCGCCGGCAAAACCGCGCGACGTGGCCCGGGAACCCGCACGCGTAGCATATGGGGCGGTTGTCTGGAGTGCGCCATGGGTTTGGAAAATGTGGTGCCGGTCGGGAGAGCGGACGAGTGGTCTGGTGCACAGGCTGAGGCGATGAGACAAACGGGTTCGGGGGAACGTAGGGGTTCGCAGCGGGCAAACGTCGAGGTGTGACCAATGCTTCAGCGTATGTAAGCGGAGCAGTCACAGGTGGTGCAGGGGCTGCGGGTTGCACCTCGGCGACTTGCTCCCGAACGACACGTTGTATTGACGTTGGTAGCGTAGATGGGGCCCGATCAGGAATACATGGCAAAAGGGACAGCTGGCGCGCGACCTCTTCACGTACGAACTGCTTGATCTCTTGGAATAAAGCAGCGTGGTCCTGAGCAAGGCCAGTAGACGTCAAAGCGGCAATGGTTTCACCCACGGAGAAAGAAGTATTTGAGGAGGAGAATCTCTCGGCCGCGGCAGCGCGCGAGGGCGGCGCGATAGCGTCACGGCGGAATGCGGTTACGCCGAAGCACGACAGATGACGCTTTCGGCCTGTTGCCATCTTTTACATGCTCTTCTATGGGCGCGACGCATAAAAATCGTGATAGCGCCTCATACATTATAAAATTTCTAAGATTTCTGTCTGTAACATCAATAGGTAGATATGTCAGATACTTTAGCTGCAGTTACTAATCGATATTGCCGGAATTATAGGCCGTACAGCGCTTGAAACGAACTGCTAGTAGCGGCCCATGAGCAGACGACGTCTGCCGCCGCATGCACACGCCCCTCGCTCCTCGCTCGCATGTTCTGCGCGCGCATGCGTAGGTGGCCTTGGGAGGGAAAGTTCCCTTGGCGATTTGCTGGTTTTTTTGTTTTTTTTTTTCTCTTTAGCGCTCTCAGTGGCTTCCGCGCGTTGCGCCGGCGGAGCCGACTCCTCGATGTTTGCGCGCGCTTTTCACGCCGCGAAAAAGGAGAGTGCTTTGCAGATTTCGACCAGTGCTACTTCAGGATGGGGCGGAGATGTGTCGTGCCGAACTGCAGCAGTGGGTACGCGTCCTGCAAGGAGAAGGTAATTACCTTCAAAGTTCCTAGAGACCCAGTGAGGTTGGAAGCGTGGGCTCGCGCCATACCAAGAAATGACCGACAGCTGACGCCTCGTGACTACGTTTGCGAGAAGCACTTCTCGGACAGTGACATAGACAGGCGGCGCTATTATGGAGAACTTGGTGGCGAAGTTCTCCTTGACAAACCGAAACGGCCAGTGTTGTTTCGAGACGCCGTGCCCTCAATCTTTCCGCGCGCTGTCCCAGATACTTGTCTGCTGTTCTAAAAAAAAAAAGACAATGTGAAATTTCAACCACCTGGGGTTTTGTAACGTGCACCTAAATGTAAGCACACGGGCCTTTAGCATTTCGCCTCCATCTAAATGCGGCCGCCGCAACAACCTAAATCTGAATTGATGGCATATAGTCCCATCATTCGTTGAAATAAATTATACCTAACTCATTGAGTTGACGTTATCAAAAATTATAGATTTCACGTTGTACAAAATATATCACGCTGGTAATTTTCTTGTATGTGACGCCATTTCTCTCGTTAATTTACCGAAAAAACTTGGAGTGCGCTTGAGCTTCGCCTTTGAGAGTAGAACGCGATAGCGTAATCGGGCCCTGTGCGCATCGCCTTCTCAATTGCTAGCCACGCCGACACCGACGCCGACACCGGTATTTCTGCGAAACGGGCTCGTTAACGCTGTCGCGTTAAAACACATCCATTCGGGCGCGAACGGCGAATCGGTGACGAATGGCCTTGAACCGACGAGCTTCGTCGGAGAGCGCGGTGAGAGGGACGCGCGCATTTTTCCTTCTCCGCTGGCGGACTCTCACGACAGAGGGCGCGGGAGCGCTGTGCCCGATTTCGTGACTTTATTAGGGCGCCCGAGCGAGCGCAGTTTCGCCTCCTCAAGAATTCTTGCTCCGTGGTTTCACCTGACGCACTGGCGCGACGGGTGGTGTCACGTTGCTTCCAGAGTTCGTCATAGCTTTGGCACAGTTGTATGACTTCCGCTACCGTTTGCGGGTCCTTAGCGATGAGCATCTGAAAGGCATCGTCAGAGACACCTTTCAAGATATGCTTGATCTTCTCCGCCTCCGCCATTGATTGGTTGATGCGCCTGCAAAGGGCGACCACATCTTCAATATAGCTGGTGTAACTTTCACCGCTTCGCTGAGCTCGACCTCGCAGACGCTGTTCAGCACGCAACTTGCGAAGTTCCGGGCGGCCGAAAAGTTCAACGAAGGCCGTTCTGAAGGCCGACCAGGTAGTAAGGTCAGGGCTGTGGTTACGGAACCACAGCCTGGCGACGTCAGTTAGGTAGAATATGACGTTGGTAAGCTTGTGCGCATCGTCCCATTTGTTGTGCTTGCTTACCAAGTCGTACTCATCAAGCCAGTCTTCCGCGTCCTTGTCGTCAGTACCACTGAAGAAAGGAGGGTCGCGTTGCCGAAGGGGGCCGGAGCAAACAACAGTTGGAGGGGTCGTTGCCGAGGGGTCAGGCTGTTGGTCGTCGTCCGTGGCCATGAAGTCAACTGGAGGCAATGTTCTGCTCCGAAGTTCCAGGACGGTAGAATACCCCGCACCTCCACCAGTTAAAACAGGGCGTTTCGGCGCAGCACTTCTTTAATAAATAGTAGGAGCCGTCACGGCAGGCCAAGTAGCAACAGCCGAGCAGACGTGAGTGTCCCGATGCACCAAGCCGAACGTCGTCTTCTCTCTGCCTGAGAGTGGTACCCTCTACCTTTCGGAACGGCGCTGATCTTCTTCATTACAATATCCTTACATAGACACGAGAACTGCTGCTGTTTTGATTCCAATAAAATGTTACAACCACTGGTCCTTGTATCAATTGAAGTATGACTACTTGTCGTGCATGGAAATGAAAGAACTGAACTTGTGCATGCAAAAGAAATTGCTAAAACACTGTCTGCTCAATGGAACTACTCGTGTTTTATTACCAAACAAAGTTAACGGATGATTCACGCATTATGACACATTCTAGAGGAGAGATAGGCAACGGAAAGTTAGGCAGAAATCGTAGTGGCATAACTGAAGGTGCCTGTTGTATAAATAAATTTTAACGTAATATGCAGATGGACGAACTCATGTTTCTGTGTTATAAGTGTAAACTTCTGAATTGCGAACAAGCCAACCTGTCTGCTGCTGTCAAAATACCATAGTAGTAATTCAAAAGAACCATTATTTTCTGAATAACCGCTCTTTCATTGAGGAAGACGGTAATGACTATTTCTTAATTCGTACTACATCATCTGTGCAAGAGGAGTGCCAAGTACACATGGAAGTTCACAAGAGAGAAGTGCAAGCTCATTAACTTTTTTTTTACTTTGCAGGAGACCTGTCACTGGTAAACTTGGGGACGTTGTGCTTGATCTTGGGGCACGCGTTAGGCATTCGCTTTTACGCGAAGGCGTGCACCCTAACGAAAAAATTAATGAGTGAGATAGTATGTAGTCTTCGAGTATGAAAGTAACTAAATAGTATTATGAGTGCAAATCAGCGCAGCCGAGAGGAGGGGACAGAAGAGAGGACACAGAGCGCTCTCTTCTGTCCCCTCCTGTCGGCTGCGCCGATTTGCACTCATAATCATGTTGTACCAACACGCCCAATCCTACAGTCTTCTAACTAAATACTAAATATGAGTTATAGAGAACCAATGTATGCCGCGCTAAAGCGTCAATTGCGAATAAGCGCTAATTGCGGAAATAGATTATCGTTCAGCTGCTCAGAGCGAGCTGCTGCCCCTGCGTGCAGCTCGAGACAGTACGCGCGCATTAAGTGCACTTAATGCAGGCGCGTTACAATGTCCTTGTAAATCGGGCATCTGCGTGTGTAACTTTCATATCAGAACGCAGGCGGTCTTCGAACCGCTCAGAACACGCAGCCGCCTCTGGACGCGTGCAGTTCGGGGCTGCAGAAGTAACGAAAATTGCTGCACAGCATACGCTCATGGAATGTACATACGTTCGCTCATCTGAAGATACCTTTGTCACGCTGGTATTCACGAATTTCGGGTGAGCGAAGCATTGCCAATATATGGAGAAGCACTCAAGAGGGCACATGTTTATAATTTTTCTAGCGGAACGACACTATAAACCGAATAATTCGGAGCCGAAGGTGTTTACGTCGGCCTGCATGAAGCCCCACAAATTATGTATTGACCTTACGCAAGCGCAAGCACACGCCGATGGTATAAGTACAGTAGTTCGGAGTTCCGCCGACGGGTTATCAGCCGCTTTCTACATACATTGGTACATATATAAGCCCACGAATAAAGCACGCAAGCAAGTGGTGGTGCTGTAGTGTAATGGTTGTAGTGTTTGCTTTAGGTGCGTGTGGTCGCGAGATCGATTCCTCTTTCGTGCGTAGCTGTATACAAATGTCATGTTTGTACATAAATACATTATGTCTCTTTTGTATTATATCCTAGTGATGAATAGTAGCAGAAGTTGTCCGTGAAGCGATAATATAGTGCCTGAAATAAATTTTTTTTTTTCATTTCGCAAACGCTCTAGGGCCGCGTATAAAAGGGGGCTTTAAAAGCTCTCGAAAGAAGCAGAAAAACTCCCGATGCGCTCCGTTCAAGCCCCCGAAATGAGTTAAATAACACCCAATTTAACTTCTAAAGACTCCATTAATTCCATTCTGTCACTCCCTTAACAAAGCATACAAATAAAACTGCCTATCCATGCCCGTAGCCACGGGGGGGGGGGGGGGGGGGGGGGGGGCGTTTTTCTTAAACTAGGCGCTTTTTTCAAACATTCAAGGCTTTCAACTAGTAGCCCCCCCCCCCCCCCCCCCCCCCCGAAAAAAATTCCTGGCTACGGGCCTGCTCCTATCGCATTCATTGCTTCGCCCTTGCGGCGAAACTGAGACCTTTTTTTTGTGCCACTGAATTCAATTACTCTTTCGCCGTATGCATTGTAACACATTGGTAAGTTGAGGTTACCTTTTACAGCTCGCCCTGTCACAGCTCTGTAGAGATATTAAATACAGAGGCGTTTGAAATTTAAAAAAAGAAAGGAAGACCATCGGCGCTTCAGCTTCGACTTCGCATTCCCTTGATTGCTTTGCTTCTCTGCGTGCATCTCAACGTCTGTGACATTCGCCGTTCGAAACTCTCCTAGGGATACCCCCGTGATTACATAATTAAATGTAACTGCTACGCGTCTGCAAGGCAATAGCCACTAGCTGCACAGCGGCTGATGATGATGAGCGTGAAATGTTGTTCAGCCCTTTTATTGGGTGGGAGGCTTGACACCACTCACTCAGTGCGCAATTCACATGGTGTGACGCCTGCGCGATCCTACGCATCTGCCACTCAACATTGCGATCGTTGTGACGTGCAGGGTTGGATCACGTGATCTCGCGTTGCTCCGGCGAAGGGAAGCGGGCGGTTGAACGCATTGCTTCAAACTGCGATTTCTGGCGTTTCCCCTTTGAACAGCGTTGCTTTGCTCTCACTTCATGTGCGCGTACGCCTAGAGACTACACAATCTGGGAAAGTGCAGTCAAAGTTATCGGCGGCATGGTATTTTATACTGATCGGTACCACAATGCGAGCCTAGTGTGAGCTTTCACTTTCACCGTTACTCTGCTCTGCAAGAGCGTGATACCGTTGTCAACTGACATTCCTTTATTGTTATTTCCAGTTCATGGGGTTCCTTGATTACAGGGGATGTCTGTAGATCGAGCCCCTCCTGTGTGACTCCTTTATGTTGCGCTACAGGCGAGAACTTCGCCAGCCTAGGGATGGTAAAACCGATGAACGATTAATCGATTAATGGATTAAAGGTCCACAATTAATCGATTATTCGTCATCGATTTCCGCCTTTCGATGAATCGAATTAACCGATTAAAGCTATTCGATTAATCGATTACGGCATCCCCCACTCCCGCTGCCAACCTCCCCCCTTGGCCGGAGCGAATGACTTCGAGGCGCGCTATCCTGAGACGCAGATGCCGTGCACATCGCCTCTCTTTCACTGCTTTCACTACAGCGCATATTTCTGCGCTAGCAGAACGAGCCCGGAGCTGGCGGCGGCCATACCCCGTGGAGAAAGATATGAACTCGCCCTGAACTCCAACCATTCCCCAATGCTTCAAGCCCGGACAGGAGGCGGCTCTACCCCATCGAGCCAGAAATGAACTTGCCCGCTTCGCTCTGGCTCACAGTCTACTGCTGCTGCTGCTACTGCCTTCACGTTCTCTCCCTTAGGCTGGTTGAGCGTCGCCTGAGTATACGTGGGGCTTGCGTTGCTTGCGTGTTATATTGTGTAATTATTACACATTGGTGGTTATACTGCTACCTTTGGAATGCCATAATGCCGGGCAATCGGAAGAAGAGCGCAGTGTGGTCGTTGTTCGCTGAAGATGAGAAAACGAAGACTGCAAGGTGTAATAAATGTGGCAAGCACTTCTCGAAGCCAGCAACGGAGGCTCTAAGATATCACCAGCTGCACGCCCACTCTATTCACGTGCCAAAGAGCCATCTCCCAAAGAAAGGTGGTAACGACGAAGGTGACAGTGTTGAAGAACCCGATCCTGACGACAACAATCCGCCTCTTCAGGCAAGTTATCAGTATCTCGCTATTTAGCCAACAGCCATCTCCCGACGACGCACCCCTTGTGTCCAGTGTGCGAAATTGGGAATTTTCGCACACTGGACACAAGAAGCCCGTCGTCGACATTTTCGAAAGCGGGAATTTTCGATGGTCAGCGCGTCTGATAAAAAGGTTTGGATCCATATCAAGCACGAACGATGCCTCTCAAGCAAAGAGATATCGGTTTTAAAGCACCCATAAAAAATGTCAATTAATCAATTAATCAATTAAAACTTTCCACCGAAAGCAATTAATCCATTAAAGGCTAAATCGGTTAACGATTAACGAATTATCGATTAAAAAATTTTGTCGACCATCCCTAGGCCAGCCTCAAACATTGAATCACCTTCTATATCTGTTGGGGTTTCACGTCCCAAAGCCACGCTATGATTATGAGGGACACTGTAGCGGAGGGCTCCGGAAATTTCGACCATCTCCATTGGTTTCTTTAACGAGCACCTAAATCTAAGTACACGGGCCTCAAGCATTAATTCACCGTCTAACAGCATCCGCGAAGTGTCATACTGCTTATCAATGAAATTTTAAATGCTAGACACTGGTACGCTGAAACATAAAATTGGCAACACAGCTGTCTGACATAGTTGGAATCGGTTCATGCTTATCAAGCGCGAAAAAGAAAAGAAACAAAAAATACGAGGACGAAGCAGAGATACATACAGAACAAGCGCTTGTCCTGTATGTATATCTGCTTCGTCTCCGTGTTTTTCGCGCTTCGTAAGCCTAATATTGCCGTCTATAGACCATAATAAGCCACCCCTTGCAGCATGCTATGCATACAAATGCGCAAGGTAATACGGTTGGATGGCACACGGTGCATTTACTATCGCAATCGAACCCTATCGGGATCGTATTTTTAGATGGCGATTGACCCTTTTGTGCAAACTGCAGAACGGAGAATATTATCGAAAATTTTCACCCCGACGTGGCTCGGTGGCGATCGAAAATGCATCGATGCACCGTGTGACAAGCGTAGAAAATTCACTAAATGAGGAGCAACAGATAAATATTAAAATTGTGCCGCAGACAAACTCGTGCTCATATAAAATGTTGTCTAGCTACAACTCTCAATGAGGCACGCGCGTGCATATAGCTCTTGTGCGTGTGCATCCAATAATTTGAGAAAGGTTGCGGCTGCATCCAGCTCTAAGCATGTTGGGCTGCTTCGCACAAAGCGGAGAAACCGCTTGCATCGCGCTTTACAAGGCTATGCGTACTAAAGAGGAATGTAAATTTGCTGATGCCATTTTTTTCTCGTGTCAACCGCGACCCTTGTTTATGACGCGAACCTAAACGAATGAACTTACACGGTGGTGACGTTGCGCGCATCTCTTGCAGCCAAAGTATTGCAGCGGGTATGGGCCGAGCGAGAAGAAGAGGACGTGAACTGGTTGAGCCTACCGACGTCAGTCTTGTTAAGGCGACAAACAAAGAACCGTACCCGTAACAGTTTTGTGGTGGAGGTGCGGGATACATCGATCAAGACGACGGAGCCGCTGCCGCTAGGTCTACGCCGAAGCGACGCGTTGCTCGACTACCTCCGACACTACCGGATACCCCGATGTCGAACAACGGTGACCAACAGTCGTATCCGACTCCTGCGGCGCGGACAACCGGCGCCTGGATGCGTCGGATGGAGCCACGCCCTTTCTCTGGGAAACCCGGCGAGGACGTGGAGGAATGGCTCACCCACTATAAGCGTGTAAGCAAGTGCAACGTCTGGAACCCCACGGCTCAGCTGGAGCATGTCGCTCTCTTCCTGACAGACACTGCGCTGGTGTGGTTTGAGAACCACGAAGAATCATTAACAACCTGGGACCGCTTCGCTACTGAAATCACAGAGTGCTAAGAATAACAGAGAGCTGAGCTAGTTGGCAAGTATTCATTCTAAAAAGACAGGGCGTGCAAACACGGACACAAGAAAGAAGTCAGGACACCACAAACGCCGACTAACAACTGAAGAGACGCACAACGGCTGAAAAGAAAGAAGGCACGAAAACTTATCCGCGCATGCCCATGCAACAGGCGAACCTATCAATCCGGCACGCGTGGCGGTCTACGTGGAAGATAACTGCTAAGGCATTTGATTACATCTTTATGCAAGTTAATCGACGGTTGGCTCACGCATGCGCTACCACTATTCTCGATATGCCAAGCTTCAATCATCAGGCGCGTTTCTTCATTTCTATGCCGATACAATACTGCGCATTCATCAAATTTTGGCGTGCGCTTACAATCTCGACAATGTAAAGATAGATTAGAAGGTGAGCCTCCTGTTAGCGATCTCTTATGTTCCAACAATCTCTGGTTGATGCATCGGCCCGTCTGTCCTACGTAGAAGCGGTCGCAGCTGAAAGGGATCTTATACACCACACTCGTACGGCAATCAGTGAATTTTTTGGTGTGTTTTACGAAACAGATATAGGTCCGCTTCTTGTCTTTTACTCCCTCATTCTTCCTCTGCGCAGCGGCACAAATCTTACCCAGCTTATTGGCAGCCGTGAAAACAACATTAATGCCGTATCTACTTCCTACTGGAAGTTAGTCGGCGTTTGTGGTGTCCTGACTTCTTTCTTGTGTCCGTGTTTGCACGCCCTGTCTTTTTAGAATGAACAGAGTGCTTCGGAGATTCTACCACGAAGAGGAAGCGGGCGGAGCAGACATTGCTTTAGCGTGCTCAAGTGCCAGGTTAGACCTGTACCTCGTACGTAGAGGCGATCCTGAAGTTGTGCAAGACGGTAAATCCTCGAATGTCCGAAGAGGCCAAAGTTGGGCACCTTCTCTAAGGTATTGCCGAGGATGTATACAACTACTTGATTGCCTAGGAGAGTCTCGCCTCTGTCGCTGATGTCATGAAGCATTGCCGCACATTTGAGACATTGAAGCTACGCAGCATCACGCCCAAGTTCGGCAAGTTAGCAAACGTTGCGACTGTAGCAAGCGTTGAGGACAGCTACAGTTTTCAATTTAACTTTGCAGCAATTGTAAGGCAAATTGTCTACGAAGAACTCGAAGGACACATCAAATCGGCAGGTGTCGAACAGCCTGATTGTGCTTTTAACCAACACCGCGAACCTGCCTCGGCTGTATCCACATTGTCGACCATGTCAGGCGGCGCAGACTTTCGAGTCGACCCGCTGCGACAGCACCGAAGTTCCTTGCCTAATGACATGACGCACGATCAACGCACTCGTAGGGATACTACCACGAATCGGCATTCAGAAGACCGTGTTTTCTACACGCAGCGTCCCAGAGCTTATCACGAAGCCTACAACGTCGGTCGCCCATCGCCTGTCTGCTACAGCTGTGGTGCCGTAGGTCACATCTCTCGTTTTTGTCGCCGGCGATGCCATACACGATACGGCCCACCAGACTTGGCCTAACCTTGAACAAGGAATTTATGACGATCATTGGCCGACAGAACTTAAGGAAGTAAACACCACAGGCTCGCCACCCAGGAATACCTTCCGTCATTACAACAGGAGTGACTCGCCAGCTTCAGACCGTAGCCTGACGCCACCGACCAGACGCCAACGCCGTTCACCGTCACCATGGCGACGTTCTACGTCACCACCATCGTCGGGAAACTAGCCGGCACGGCCGATAGAGGTAAGGTCGCCGGCCAGTCTCCGTCTCTGCGAACTACTCCTCTTCCTATTATGATGGTCAAGAACAAAGTGTGTGTTAATTGATAGTGTACCTGCCACTGCGTTAGTCGATACTGGTTCTACGGTTTCCGTCATGAGTGTGACATTCAAAGAAAGGCTTGGTCGGAAAGTTATGTTCCCGTGGAATGGTGGTGTGACATTTCGCGGTGTCAGTGGAGTGTCTTGTTTCCCTTGGTATTTGTGTTGCAAGTGTTTTATTCGGCGAAGAAGATCTCATGACGGAATTTCTTGTTCTACCACGGTGCACTCATGGTGAGATTCTCGGGATCGACTTTCTTCAGGACTGTGGTGCTTCCGTTAATTGTGGCACAGGCGAAATTACGTTGAATAGCGCGCTTCTCTCTACTCTTGCCGACACATCCTTACCAGAGGAAAACTATTTTGTCGTATCGAACGATTCGCTTATAGCACCGTGGTCTCTATCGCGTGTTCCTGTTAATGTTGCTGCGTCCGACCTTTCATCGTTCGACGTGCAAACCCAACCACTTGTGACGGGTTGCGTGAAGAAAGATGTACTTGTGCCGCGTTCTCTCGTGACAGTTGTGAATGGCGCCTCAAATTTGTGGGTTTTCAATTGTTCTTCGGTGCCTGCTATTCTCCCGCGCGATATGAAGCTCGCTAAATTTGACGAAGTCACTTACAGCTTCATCACAGTTTTAAGCGAGGAGGAGAAGTCTCAAAGAAGCGACCCCAACGAAGCAGTTCCGAAGAACAGGTGTTAAGGATGATCAGCAAGTCGCTGCCCTCACATTAACGCCACGCTCTTGCGCGAGTCCTTCTGACACATCTTTCTGTGTTCGATTTCACACAAGGTGACACGGAGGGTTCACTACCACGTTCTCGTGCTCACCACAGAATTGACACCGGATCTGCACACCCCATTCGTCAAAAGCCATAACGCGTGTCTTCGACAGAAAGGACAGTTATAGCTGAACAGGTGACCGACGTGTTACCGTTACGGAAGGGTGTTGTGAAAGAGTCATCTAGTCCGTGGGCAGCACCAGTGATCTTAGTAAAGAAGAAGGATGGATCGTGGCGGTTCTGTGTTGATTACAGAAAACTAAACTTGGTCACCAAAAAGGATGTGTATCCGCTTCCTTGAATTGATGATTTCATCGATTGCCTACATTCCGCTGCCTACTTTTCGTCGCTGGATTTGCGATCAGGGTATTGGCGGAAACCCATGCATCCAAACGACAAGGAGAAAACGGCCTTCGTGACACTGTCACTGATCCCGTTAATCGGGTCAGCAACCGCCGGGCGGATTCTAAGGGCTGGCGACACGGCCCTCCGAAAACGCACCACGAAAGCGCGGACAATTTACAGTTGGTCCTTTGGTGCGCCAGCGAACGCCGGTTGTGGTCCAAAGACCGAGTCAGAGCCGAGAGTCGACAACACAAACGAAAACGAAATGTATTCTCAGTTAAGGCAATACAAATAATACAAACACATGCACACTCGGCTGGTACCAGTTACAACTTCACAATATAACTCAGATGGTGTTTACACAACGGGATCTAAACAAACAGATCACACGCTACAAATGCAATCGCATGCATTACAACTATTCACCGACAGTTAAAGTCCTGAATAGATAATGGCGTATCCAGTCCACAATACTTGGACGGTAATCGAATGCTTCTCTTCAAGGAAACACTCACGCCAGCTCCAGCGTTGATCGTCGTAGCTCAACCGTCGTCGTGACTTGTCACGGCTCACACGGTGTCGTTATCGGATTCTTCCAGATCCACGATCGACTGACCGCACACCATCATAAACACGTCTTCTTTGGCTAACGGAGCCACACTTAGCGTAACTTCACCATCCGGGCCGACTGACTCGCTCACTCCTTCGCTGACTGTCTCGACTGCCCTCGTCGTTTACACGCTTTTATCCCTTCTTCCCCGGTTTCTAGAAGCGTCGGGAGGGTTCTTTGGCGTGCAGTGCAGCTAAGGCTAGAAAAAGGGCGAGAGCTTTCTCGTATGTTCGAACCGCGGCGGCATGATCGGCGATGCGTCGCCCTTTCCTTCTAGATGTTTCCAGGCATTGCTGGGCGTTTGATCGCGCTGTCTGCTTCTGGCTCGAGTGTGTGAGGAGGATGCGGCGCGCCGGCGTCTTTTGATGCTTGTCTTTTCGCCGTTCGCGCTTCTTGGGCGATCGGCTCGCGCCGCCTGTGTCGCAGCCGCTTGAAAGCGGCCTCGCGCGCGCTTTATTACGCGCTAATTTGTGACAGACACCCGACGGCCTTTATGAATTTAATGCTATGCCGTTCGGCCTTTGTAATGTGCCAGCAACGTTCGAACGATTTATAGACACTATACTTCGTAGACTTAAATGGCAAATTTGTTTCTGCTACCTCGATGATGTGGCGATTTTTGGCAGCACACTGAACGAGCACAACAGACGCCTCAGTCTTGTTCTGGATTGCCTCAGTGTTGTTCTGCAAAGAAATGTCGTTTCGGCGAAACGGAGACGTTAGTACTTGGGCATCTCGTGGACAAAAACGGTGTGAGGCCAGACCCACGAAAGATCGAGGCCGTCAGCTCTTTCGAACCACCTAAGTCCGTGCGGGAGCTGAGGAGCTTCTTGGGCTTATGCTCGCATTTTCGCCGCTTCGTTCCAAGGTTCGCAGACGTGGTTCATACCCTAACATGTCTTCTCCAAAAATACGTGTCTTGCAAGTGGACTTCGGCTTGCGACGAGGCGTTTCGCCAGCTGAAGTTTCTGCTAACGTCGGGGCCTATATTGCGTCACTTCGATGCGTCTTCGCCGACAGAAGTGCACGCTGATGCTAGTGGCTTCAGCATCGGCGCCGTACTAGTGCAGCGTCATCAAGGGGCTGAACACGTAGTGGCTTGCTGAACATATCGTAAGTGGCGCGAAGCTAGGAACATGAAAAAGGGCCGGAGGAAAGAGACAGAAGAGCGCCAAACTACCAACTGTTTATTGCCAGCGCAGGCTGAAAAACAGGTAAACTTCCACACATGCGCAGTGGAGTGGGATAGTTACCCCAAACATGACATCACGTGAGCAGTTCATTAAAGAAGGACAACTCAGACTGAAAGAGAACAATCGATGTGTCACTGACACAAGCGGACCCTTTACTTCTAATATGATACGCCTCTAGTAATTCCCTTGCTGTTTGATCTCTGCTTTTGCCGATAATCCTAGCTTGCGCAAAACGTGGCACACACGAGCATGACCTGACATGCGCGGGAAGGTGCGCACCATCACTCTTACCTATGCTGTTGGCATGCTCCCTGAGGCGGTCGTTGATACACCGACCCGCTTGACCGATGTAGGTCTTGCCACAGCTCAGGGGAATTTCATATACAACCCCTTCGGCACAACGCCTGAATGGTTTTACGTGCCTCTTTTGGCACCCTTGCTCCTTAGCACGAGAGATTCGTCGGCACAAGTGCGCCAGTTTATTCGGAGCGGAAAACACAACAGGGATTGCTAACCTGGCGGCCACCTTCTTGAGGTTGTGGCTCAACTTGTGCAAGTACGGCACCACCTGTGGTTTGACGCGCTCCTGTTCTCTCGAGTGCTCTTCCTGAGTGCTGAAGTTCAGCTTCCGTAGCAGAGATTCGGCAACGGCATACAAGACCGCCCGAGGAAAGCCAGCCTTTTCCAGTCTGCCAATCTGATTACACAGGCTGGTCTGCATCATGTGCGGACACGATCTGCGCAGCGCGGATTGAAGGCAATGCTGAGCAATACTACGTTTTACAGTCTTAGAATGCGCGGAATCAAATGGCAAAAGCTCTTTTTTACTGCGAGGCATGTAAGCACAGCAAACATGATCGCTTTTCACGGCCAGGTTAATGTCTAAAAACTGCAAAGCATTGTCGGTAGGAAGCTCATGAGTGAAGGTTAATCCTTTGGAATTTGTGTTAAAGGCATTTAAAATGAAGTCCACCATTTCATGGTAGGGCACAGGGCACGTCTTATCTAAAACAATTAAAAAATCGTCAGCATATCTAAAAACATAAAAAGGATGTGATGAATTAGAAACACATTGTAGTGCCTGGTCAATAAGGGATAAAAAGATGTCACATGAAATAGGTGCTACACTTGACCCGATGCAAATGCCTTTCTTTTGCAAATAAATGTTTGCTTCAAAAGTAACGAAAGTACTCTTGAAGCGTACCTCAAGCGTACCTCAAGAGTACTTTCGTTACTTTTGAAGCAAACATTTATTTGCAAAAGAAAGGCATTTGCATCGGGTCAAGTGTAGCACCTATTTTATGTGACATCTTTTTATCCCTTATTGACCAGGCACTACAATGTGTTTCTAATTCATCACATCCTTTTTATGTTTTTAGATATGTTGACGATTTTTTAATTGTTTTAGATAAGACGTGCCCTGTGCCCTACCATGAAATGGTGGACTTCATTTTAAATGCCTTTAACACAAATTCCAAAGGATTAACCTTCACTCATGAGCTTCCTACCGACAATGCTTTGCAGTTTTTAGACATTAACCTGGCCGTGAAAAGCGATCATGTTTGCTGTGCTTACATGCCTCGCAGTAAAAAAGAGCTTTTGCCATTTGATTCCGCGCATTCTAAGACTGTAAAACGTAGTATTGCTCAGCATTGCCTTCAATCCGCGCTGCGCAGATCGTGTCCGCACATGATGCAGACCAGCCTGTGTAATCAGATTGGCAGACTGGAAAAGGCTGGCTTTCCTCGGGCGGTCTTGTATGCCGTTGCCGAATCTCTGCTACGGAAGCTGAACTTCAGCACTCAGGAAGAGCACTCGAGAGAACAGGAGCGCGTCAAACCACAGGTGGTACCGTACTTGCACAAGTTGAGCCACAACCTCAAGAAGGTGGCCGCCAGGTTCGCAATCCCTGTTGTGTTTTCCGCTCCGAATAAACTGGCGCACTTGTGCCGACGAATCTCTCGTGCTAAGGAGCAAGGGTGCCAAAAGAGGCACGTAAAACCATTCAGGCGTTGTGCCGAAGGGGTTGTATATGAAATTCCCCTGAGCTGTGGCAAGACCTACATCGGTCAAACGGGTCGGTGTATCAACGACCGCCTCAGGGAGCATGCCAACAGCATAGGTAAGAGTGATGGTGCGCACCTTCCCGCGCATGTCAGGTCATGCTCGTGTGTGCCACGTTTTGCGCAAGCTAGGATTATCGGCAGAAGCAGAGATCAAACAGCAAGGGAATTACTAGAGGCGTATCATATTAGAAGTAAAGGGTCCGCTTGTGTCAGTGACACATCCATTGTTCTCTTTCAGTCTGAGTTGTCCTTCTTTAATGAACTGCTCACGTGATGTCATGTTTGGGGTAACTATCCCACTCCACTGCGCATGTGTGGAAGTTTACCTGTTTTTCAGCCTGCGCTGGCAATAAACAGTTGGTAGTTTGGCGCTCTTCTGTCTCTTTCCTCCGGCCCTTTTTCATGTTCCTAGCTTCGCGCCACTTACGATATGTTCAGCAAACTAAGGCACCAACTCGCCCAAAAACAAGTTCTTCTAACGTAGTGGCTTATGCTAGCCGCTCTTTCAGTAAGGCTGAGCGCAACTATACCGTGACGGAACAAGAATGATTGGCAGCTGTTTTCGCGGTACACAAATTTCGACCTTATATCTGCGGACGCCCGTTCACAATCGTCACCGACCACCACGCTTTATGCTGGCTGGTGAATCACCGTGGCCCAAGTGGACGACTTGCACGTTGGGCTCTTCGACTACAGGAGTACGACTTCGTCATCTCGTACAAGTCTGGACATCACCACGCAGATGCAGACTGTCTCTCCCGCCTTCCTCTGACGACGACCGAGTGTAACGAGGACAGTTTTGATGACTGCTTTGCCCCGATTTCTGCCACATTCCCAGACTCGACGACTTTCAAAACAGAACAGAAAAAGGTTATTGGTTTGGAACCACTGTTCGTCGCTGCGACGCGTCCTGGAGCCACCGGTCGCTTTTGTGTCCGCGATGGCCTGCTTTATAAGACGAATTATTCGGCTAAAGGCGCACGCTTCCTTCTGATCGCGCCAAAAAGTCTGCGATTGGAAATACTGAGAGCCATGCACGACGATGCGACCGCTGGTCATTTGGGGTTCATCAGAACTTTGAACCGGATACAGGAGCGCTTTTACTGGCCCAGAATGCGAGACACCGTCAAGCACTATGTCGCAAGTTGCAAACAGTGTCAACGCTACAAGCGCCCTTCGACTTCTCCACCAGGTCTTCTCCAACCACTGTCACCGCCTCGTCTACCATTTGAACATGTGGGTATTGATCTTTTAGGCCCATTTCCACGATCATCTAACGACAATCGATGGGTGATAGTATGTGTCGACCATCTGAACCGTTACGCAGAAACGGCGGCCATACCATCTTCGACAGCTGCGTTCGTTGCAATGTTTTTTTTTTGCTTCGATTTATCATTCTTCGGCATGGTCCTCCCCGTGTGATCATTAGTGATCATGGGTGTCAATTCGTCGCGGACGCCGTAGAAGAACTCACCCCTCTGGTGTTTTGTAAGAAAACTATCAAACGTGTGAATCATAACTGGTTCGTCTGTGCAATTCGCAGTTCCGCCATTCATCGCCTTATCACCCTCAGACGAATGGGCTTGTAGAGCGTACGAACGGAACTCTAACATGTTGGCCATGTACGTATCTTCCGACCACAAAGACTGGGATAATGTTCTTCCCTTCATCACTTATACTTACAATACTTCAAAGCATGAGACGACCGATTACAGTCCTTTTTACCTCCTTTACGCACGTCCACCGCTAAGCTGCATCGGCACGATACTACCGTTTGACTTTCATAGGGACTACTCTGTCGCCAGAACGCTGTGTCTTGCCGAAGAAGCCCGGTGGATTGCTCGCCTTCGTACTGTGGCATCGCCGCAGTGATCGAAGGAACGCTATGACAGCCACCATCAGACTGTCTCTTACTGCAAAGGAGACCTCGTGTGGTTGTGGACCCAGCAACGTAAACGTGGCTTATGCGAAAAGTTTTTACCCCAGTACATGGGCCCATTAGTCATCGTTGATCGCTTGAGCGATTTGACGTACGTGGTGGCACGCTTGACGTCAGCTGGCCGTCGGTCAAGTCGGACCCACCGGGTACATGTTTGTATCGTCATCTGGGCTGCCGAAGTGACACACCGGTACAGCAACAGAAGAGTGAAAAACGTTATTTATTGCCAGGGGTTAATATACTACGGTGGGGATAGGGTACAAGGGGTGTGTGCTTTGATAGCACCAAGGGTGCTGTGTGCGCATAAGAAAGTGCACACGTGCTGATATGATACATCTCCCTTCCTCAACGGAGGTTGCTGATGCTAAATCACCGTGTGTTTATTTGTTGAAACTTAGCGTCATACACTAGCCGCTCGGGTGGTCTCGACTGTCTTTGGGACCTCCTAAGTTCAGGGGGCGGCGGGCTTCTTCCGGCGGCTCCTTGTGTGGGAGCGGTCTCTGACGACGTCGTTGATGAGACTTGCTTATCATCGAGCTCGTCGTCAGTGTCGCTGAATGATACCTCTGGACTTGGGTTCTCCTTTGTTGCCAAGAGATGGCGTCTGTTTCGCCGCAACGTCGTTTTGTTCTTCGTTCTAACGAAGAAGGACCGTGGACCCGCTGGTGCTGTCACGGTGGCTTTCTGCAACCATGTTTTTCTGCTCACCCGCACAACATAGTCTCGTTCGAGAGTGGACAGTGGTCGATGGCTTCGGCTGTACTGACGGTGTTTTTTCACTCGAACCTCTGGAATCGTCTCCCTTGTAGCAGCTCGCCAGGCGACCGTCCGTCTTCCAACGGGCTTACGCGGTAATTTAGTAGGCCTAGCCAAAAATCTTCCTTTGCTTCTTTGGTCTTCTTGAGGATCCTTTTTACAACTTGGACGCCTTTTTCAGCTAATCAGTCTGAGCATGGATAACGTGGACTTGACGTCACGTGCTCGAAGTCGTACCGTGTGGAAAACTGGGCGAACTCTTTGCTGGCAAACTGCGGGCCGTTGTCAGTGCATACCTGCGACGGGATGCCGTATCTCGCAAACATAGCACTGAGCGTGTTGATGACGGCCGTGGCGGACAGGTCACGCAGCTCATCCATGTCTGGAAAATAGGACGTAGCATCATAAACACATAGATAGTGCTTGCCACCATAATCAAATATATCAGCTCCCACGCGATGCCATACTTGTGCAGGTGTTGTTCTAAGCATGAGTGGCTCGGCTGGTTGACTGTAGGCGTGCCGCCCACAGACCACACACTTTTGTACAAGCGATTCTATATCCGAGTTGATGCTCGGCCAGTAGACCAGCTGTCTCGCTCTTGCTTTACATTTTCCCATGCCAAGATGCCCTTCATGAATTCTTTGGAGCATTTCCGCTCTCATTCTGGTTGGTATCACTACCTTCACTCTCTTTAGGATTATGCCATTAACCACAGATAACTCGCACGCCATTGGAGCTAGTGGTCCTTCCACAGGGCCTCCTTGCATTATCTTTTGTAACACTAGTTCGAGGTAAGGATCAGAAGCAGTCTCACGAGTAAGGCGTTCCGACGTCTTTTCGGAGACGAGTGATGAGACGACGCTGACAGCGTGAAGGTGGACGTCGGTAGTGTCCACGGGGTTGCCGTCTCGAGGACCAGGGGATCTCGACAGCATGTCTGCCAGGGTCAACTGCTTGCCAGGAACAAAAACGAGCACGTAATCATAGCGTAACATCCTAAGAAAAAAAAACGCTGCACGCGCGGAGGCATTTCCGATATCGCCTTTTTTGCGATGTCGATAAGAGGACGATGATCGCTTTCTAGTGTCACTGACCCACCATAAACGAAGTGGTGAAATCTTTCGCAGCCGAAGACTAAAGCGAGCGCTTCCTTTTCTATTTGGGAGTATCGCTGGTCGGATGCTGTTAAGGCTTTAGAAGCATAGGCTACTGGCCTCCAACCATCATCGTGTAGCTGCAAGAGGGCTGAACCCACGCCGTCCTTCGATGCATCGGATGTAACCTTCGTGGCTCTGTTTGGGTCAAAGATTGCCAAACGTGGGGCTGCACTCAATGATTTGCAGACATCACGCCATTCGCGTTCGTGCTCGGGCGTCCATCAACTGCTTCAAAAGAGAGCGCAAAAGTGTAGTTCGCTGCGTTAGACTGGATACATATTTGCCAAAATAGTTAATCACACCGAACATTCTCTGAACGGCTTGTTTGTTTTGCGGTGCGGGTAAGTCGAATACGCTGGCAAGCAGTGAAGGGTCTGGCTTGATTCCATTACTGCCAATGATGTCGCCCAGAAACTTAATTTCTTGCACTGAAAAAACACACTTTGCAGGATTAAATGTTAGTCCCGCAGTCATAGCCGCTTTCAACGTGTCCTCTAGCCGCTGATCATGCTCTCCTTTTGTGGTTCCCCACACAAGCACATCAACATACACCCGCACACCAGGCAGGCCATCAACTATTTTGTTCAATGCTTTCTGAAATACTTCGCTGGCTGATGCTATGCCGAAGGGTAGCCGAAGGAACCGGTACCTGCCGAACGGGGTGGAAAAAATGCACAACTTTGACGATTCCTCGTTCAGAGGAATTTGATGGAACCCTGCAGTTGCGTCAAGACGAGAAAAAAATTTAGCGTCTGCCAGTTCGGCTTCAATGTCCTCGCGTCGCGGCATTTGATAATGCTCTCTTTTGATGCTCTCATTGATTTTTCGAGGATCTAGACAAATTCTGAGCCTACCGTCCTTTTTTCTTACAATAGCTAAGGGACTCACCCAGTCCGTTGGGCAGCTGACTCTTGATTATGGCCTCTTGTTCCATCCTGGTTAACTCGGCGCGAAGTGGCTGTTGGAGGGAGTGGGGCACTCTTCGTGCCGGTTGAACGATGGGTAGCGCATCGTCGCGAAGCACGATATTCTAGTTCCGCTGGAGGCATCCGGTTCCGCGAAACAGCTCGGGGAACTTTTTGGTCACATCACTTGCAGGGCTTGTAGTTACACTTTCAACGGTGCGTTGGATTAGACCAAAGCGCTCACAGGCTTCCAAGCCGAGGATGGCTTGGTGGTCCTTTCGGACGACGAAGAACCGAACTGAGCAGTGCTTGTTATTTATCACCACTGGTGTTGAAAATGTTCCGCATTGCTTGATGATGCGCAGGAACGCAGTAAAGCCCCACTAGGTTGAAGAGCTTCAACGCTTTCGATACAGAGACAATGGTATCAGATTTGCTTGAGCTCCGGTATCAACCTTGAATGTTACATCCTGGCCCCTTACTTTGGTGTTAATCAGCCAGTCGCTGCCGTGACCGATATTGCTTACGACTACGTCCAGGACCTCAAACTCATCTTCCACTTGGTGTATCCTCTTGATGTCCGCTCTACGGTTGCAGCATGAGGCAAAGTGATTTGGCCCTTTGCAGTGGTGACACTTCTTGCCATATGCCGGACAATTCCTTGGAGCGTGACGTCGGTCACATCGGTAACACTTCGACATTGTAGGACCGTGTCTTGTCATCGCGTTTACTTCCGATTCTTCCTTGCTCTCGTTGTACGACTCGGTTTTTCCTTTATCCCGTAACATATGCGTCATTGTGGGGGCTGCTACTGTGTCTATTTCATGGCTTTCTTTTCCCTTCTTCCAAACGTCGTTCTGACGAGCTGCCGTCTCTGCCGCCTTGCACATACTAAAGGCTTTTTCCAGGTTCAGTCCTTTGTCCCTGAGCATTTTCTCTCGCAGTCGTGCCGAATTCGTGCCAAACACGATCTGATCACGCACCATACCATCTGTCAAGGAGCCGAAGTTGCAATGAGCCGCCTGCGTCTTGATATCTCGTAGAAATTGTTCGAAAGGTTCCGCCTCCGCTTTTTTACGTGTTCGGAGCACATACCTTTCGTGTATTTCGTTTTCCTTGTCGACGCAGTATGCCTCAAACTTTGCGACTACCGTCTTGTAGTCGTGCTTGTACGCTTCTTCAGCAAACGAGAAGTAGTTATACACCTCTATTGCTTCTTCGCCAGCGATGCTCAGCAGGATCGCTGTCTTTGCCTCCTCAGATCTCGGCTTGTCAGGGCAGGTTGCTTTAAGGAACAGCTCAAATCGTTGTATGAAAGACTTCCGTTGTCTTCCGCCGTCTCCGGACAAGCGCAGTGGTTCCGGTGGCTTGATGTAGTCCATCTTTAAGAATTCGCAGCTGCTTGTGGCCTTGTGGTCATCCATCCCGCTTCTGACACCATGTATCGTCATCTGGGCTGCCGAAGTGACACACCGGTACAGCAACAGAAGAGTGAACAACGTTATTTACTGCCAGGGGTTAATATACTACGGTGGTGGGGAAAGGGTACAAGGGGGTGTGTGCTTTGATAGCACCAAGGGTGCTGTGTGCGCATAATAAAGTGCACACGTGCTGATATGGTACAATGTTGGCCCTGTAAAGCGATTGACACATCGGTAGTCAAATGACACATCGGTAGTCAAACAAAAATGGTCGTTGTCTGGTTTATCAACCAAGATAAACTAACAACCTGATTTTCGCTCTTTCCAAGAGCCAATTGACCAACATACCACGATAACAAAACCCATAAATGGACACTTATCAACACGTGGCTAACAGCAACATCACAATGCTCACAATGGTACAGTTATTGAACACGCTGGCGCAAGAAGGAAAAGAAAAAGAAAAGGGGCAAGAAATATGAGAGAAAGCATGCAACAACAACATGAACACATGCATTGGTGAAACACTGTAGAAGCTAAATAAAACCATCAAAATACTCAATCTCGGCGTCATTCAGTAAAACGGAAGGCCTGCTTACGCAGTTTTCAGACCATTTGTTAATAAAGAAAGCTTCAATGATTTCCCGCTCCGTCCTGTCACTTGGTCTCTTTAAAAACTTTGTAGCGGGAAAAGACGGCGAGCAACCGCACCTCCTGCAGTGCTCCGCTAAAAAGCCTCCGCACTTATTGCGAACATTTAGGTTATGCTCCTTGGCGCGCTCATTGAAGCACCTTCCTGTTTGGCCGATGTATCGGCGACCGGAGCTCAAGGGAATCTCATAGACTCAGGAGGTGTGGTCGCTCGCCGTCTTTTCCCGCTACAAAGTTTTAGGGGCGAAGCTCCTTAAGGCGGCACCCGTTCGTCCCTCGTAGTCGTAGTCGTAGTGAGTAACCAGTCTTACGCTTTGACCTCCAAGGTGGTGCCGGTGGGAGATTTTTCCTGTGCGTTGTTGAACAATAAAAAATTCGCAGCGTTAGCTAAAAGCCGACTTCTTCTGTCTCTCATTCCCATTAGCAGCCATTCTTTACCTCCAAGGTAGTGCCTGGTGAGATTTCTCCTGTGCGTGATTAAACAATAAAAATTTTGTTCAAAACGCCGTTGATTGATGAAATAAACCAACGAAAGATGCCAGATGTTTTGTAAAAGAAAAACGAAAGAACGCCAGATGTTTCTAAAGCAAAACGAAAATACGCCAGCTGCTTAACGAAAGACGCCAGATGTTTTCTAAAGCATTGGTTTTCTAAACAATGAAAATTCACAGCGTACATGTAAAATTAAAGTGAGCTGCAAGTCGTCATAACTCATCGAACCTTTAGTATAAACGCGCCCGATCTCACGTCGGTGATGATGTACTGGGCAGAATTCACGGAAGATTCACGGTTTACCGGTGAACCTCCGCAGCTTCGCCCACTCATCATCATTCACTCCGTGGATATGCTGTGATTTTTAAAGAAATCAAGTGACCGGACGGAGCAGGAAATAATTGAAGCTTACTTTATTAACAAATGGTCTGGAAACTGTGTAAGCAGGCCTGCCGTTTTACTGAATGACGCCGTGATTGAGTATCTTGATGGTTTTATTTAGCTTCTACAGTGTTTCACCAATGCATATGTTCATGCTTTCTCCCATTTTTTTTGTCCCTTTTCTTTTAAATGCGAATGCATTTTTTAGTCGGGCTATGTAAGGCATCCGGCGTTGTCCGCACGCCGGCAGGTGTTATCTCTCCGCTCTCACTCCCTCTTCCATAGCAACATCTGCGGGCGCGCGCGCTTATCCTCGCCCCTAGCAGCCGGAGCATGTGGTGCGAGAGAGCGTAGGAGAGGGTAGGTGCAGTGCTTCGCCGCTCCTCTCGCCGTTCGCTCTCTCTCCTCCCTGCGCCCCACTCTCCCGTCCGCTCGCGCCTCACTCTCGACCGTTCGCTGGCTGGGCGCCTCTCAAGGCGATGGCAGAAGTCGGTGAAGGCGAATGTCTGACGGCAACGGTACGGAGTCTTTGTGGTGACCGTGTACCTCGCGCGCAACCTCACTCGTGACGCCGTTGCCGTGCAACTGGACGCGGCTATGGAAAGTGTGTGTGCGCTCCAAACTATCTGACCCCGTCGTCTTGGTTGGTGACTTTAACGTGGACGTGAGAAAGAAGAGCGGCGAGTGGTTGGTGGAGTACATGCGGACAAAGTACTCTATGCAGTGTGCCTCCGCCGAGTGCCCGACTACCATTCACGGAAGTTCCATTGATCTCGCCTTTACCCGAAACTGTGACGTGCGCATGTTTCTCAAAGACCCTTTGACTGTACACTTTAGCGACCACAAGGCTGAGATTATGGCCGTCAGGTACAATGACAACACAAACAGCTGCTGATTAATGTGTAAATAAATGGTTACGGTACAAATCCTCGTCTTGTCATTAATTTACGCCATTAAAATTACTACGCCGTGTACTCTCTGCGCAAGAAATGCATTCGCATTTCCTCACGATTCCCTTCGGGGAGGTGGGGGCATTTTTTTCTTTTCCTTCTTGCGCCAGCGTGTTCAATAATTGTACCATTATGAGCATTGTGATGTTGCTGTTAGCCACGTGTTGATAAGTGTCCATTTCTTGGTTTTGTTATCGTGGTATGTTGGTCAATTGGCTCTTGGAAAGAGCAAAAATCAGGTTGTTCGTATATTTTGGTTGATAAACCAAAAAACGACCATTTCTATTTGGCTACTGATGCGTCATTTGTCAAGTTTAGGCGCATTTATAAAGTAGTTTGGTGGAAAATAAATCCCTTTGTAAGTCAGCGCTCGTGTGTGTTGCGTGTTCTTATCCATTGTCTGAGCTGTGCTGTGAATTCCCATTGCTATGAACCAACTCGCCCAGATCAAAGTCTTACTGATATTGGCGGCCGTATAGTAGACGACGCCGGCAGTCAAGGTGGTGTCCAAGTCATTTTGAGGAACGTATTATTTTTTCGGAGCAGTTATTTCGCATTTCATATAGTCAGTGACGAAGCCACAGCAGTATTTTACTGTTTTCGTCGAAGTGAAGTGCTACAATAATAATAAAAAAGAAGACGCGAAAACGGCTGCGGGCTGAACGGGAGAGGGCTGGCGTAAAGCCCCTCCATGCGTTTTCCGCCGGCTAGCGGCAGTAGACGCGATGGAGGGGCTTTAGGCTGGCGCAGAAATCCAACCTTGCACGTCACACGGACGCCACCGCATGGCGGCGCCACGGTATGTCCTCGCGCCCAATTTTGATGTTATCTGGTGTTACCCGGCAAAACTGTTAGAACCGCTCGGCCCAGGCCATGCCGCAATGTCTGGGAAGCTTCACGATTGTTTTAGATTGTTGTGTTGAGATTACTCGCAGGACGCGACTGTAGTCGGCGACAACCCAAGTAGAAAAACTAAGCTGTATCGCCGTCCATCTTTAAAATGCGCCTCCAATTACGGCCGCTTTTTGCTGTGACCTAACGGTTCCGGCGAACCAATGAAAAACGCAATATGGTGTGGTTTGATGTGATGAGAGCCAAGGCACCGCTGCACCGAGACAGAGAGCCGTCAATTCGAATTTCCCTGTGACGTTTCTTTCTTCCCAAAGAAACTATTTCGTACTGTTGTCCGCACGTACCCAGCACAAGCCTTGCCGGTCGTCATTCGAAGCAGTAGGCGTTGGGGACTGTGCCGCTTTCAAGTACACCGAAGCAGCAGGAGCTCGGAGTGTTTCGGCCGCGGCTACTTACAACGCGGCATGTGTTTCCTGTATCCCGTGGATGCACCATGTATATTGCCTTCGCCACACTCACAGATTGTCGTCGTGCGAATTCGTGTGCAGTGACATGAAGGTGAAGTCTGAATGTACACATCTGTGTACCATTGACCGACCGTAAAAGTATCGCTATTGTTTTGCCACATGTGCATGTGTATTAGGTGTAGCTCACAACGTGGGAGTTTTGGTGATCGTTTGTGACATATGTTGTGCAGTGTGCCCAAATTTGTGACGTTAACAAAGCGGGAAAAAATAGCGACCGACAAAACCCGTTAGCGCGACACGCGGCAGTGGCGTGTGCAATAAAAGAACATAATTGAGGCAGTGGCGCAGCTAGGAGCTAGGTGGCACACCGGGTACGTGCCCCTCCCGAAATTTCTTTCTGCCTTGGGATAATCGACCACACTCGTCCGGCCGGCCCCCACTTCGGACCAGTAAACAATGTTCTGCCTACTCCATTGAATTGATGTCATCCGGTTCGATCATGTAACATATGCGTATTAGCACAGATGAGTCGTGGTAATGAAATTCAGCTCGTGCGCAGAATGATTTGCTAGGTTAAAGCGCCCGTTGCGTAAGCCGTTGTCTCGCGCTCAATACACGAATGCCTTGCTTGAAAAACGCCGGGCAAGGTAACCGTTCTCTACAAACCGCGAAATGAATACGACCTACATAATGTCGCTGTGACACGTGAACTTTCCATTGCGATCGATCGTGATTTGGTGTGATCTTAACTGAAGTGACGCCGCTGAAGGCACTGTTGAGGGAACATATTGCTTTTGTCTCTAACAGTGTTGTATTATACTTAACGGTATCGTGTTTGGAATCCTTACTTTTATCTAACACGCGCTTTTTTTTTATTTAGCGTGTATTGTGTACGTGCATTACGCGATGATTTTTTATATATTTATTTTTTTTATTTACACTTACTGGCAATCACCATTCGCTGATTTAAGCAGGGTAGTGCATAAAGTTAGTGGTGAACAAAAGGCAAGTACATGGACATATATATATCTATACAGGTTGTACAACGTAAAGATACAAAACCTCACGGGCAAGAAAGATACAATAAAAAGAGAAGATTACATTATACAAGCATGTACAGTAGAATGCAGTACAATTCAAGTGGTAAGTGCACCTTCTAATTCTGATTAAAACAATGCCGATGAAGGAGCTGAAACTATTGCATCAGTTAGTTTATTGCCGTCGACTGTGGTGCGAGGAAAGAATGAATACTTGAAGCAGCTATTGCGTGTGGTAAAGGGGGTCATGGTGAGGTCATGCCTTTGCCTAGTAGAGTCGCCAGAAAAAAAAAGAAATAAATCGGCTATATTGACTTTATATAGGCCGTTAATTAGTTGATACAGAAACTTAAGCCTTGATTTACGGCATTTAATGATAAGGGTGAAAGTTGAACTCTGTTTAAAAGGTCCGTAACAGAAGTTCTCGAAAAAATTGGTGTAAACAAAACGCACCGCACTTTTCCATCGATTTTCTAATTAGTTAATAGTGGTCATAGTCTCATATGATGGCGGCGTAATCTAATATTCGTAAGACAATTGATTTGTACGCTAAAAGGCGGACAGAAAGAGTGGAAAGCTTGAGTGCATGACGAAGAAGAAACAGTTCGTAAGTTGCGTTTCTTGTTAGGTATGTTATGTGTTTGTTCCAGCATGGATCTGTGGGTCTGGCAGCGGCATGGCAGACGGTTCTTGCAAACACGTGTGCTTCTTATTGCAGATTGCAGCAAGTATCGCTGGCCCGTACTTTCTGAGCTACGTTTCTCCTTCAAGTTTCCCTCTCAACCGCTCTGCTTTTGATGGCCCTCCCTTCAGTAAAGCCTGTTATCCGGCAGGTGGCAATGCGGCCGATCTTTTGACTGACCCTGGTTTTGCTTCACCGGACTGCGCATGGCACAGCACTGGAACGTCATCGGCATGGACACAGTATGATATAAAGTCGACGCTACGGTCAATCAGGGCTTAAAGTCAGGGGGGGCGGGCCCCCCACCCCCCTCTAATTTTCAAGCAGGGCCTCGACTCCTCCTTGAAAAAGTGCCGCAGTGCTACAGTTGACCCCCTCCGCAGGTCAACTGTAGCACTGCGGCACCCATTTGACAAGCACTGGCGTTGCCTTATTTAATGCAGTAGTGCTTTGTGGAGGTGAATTATAGCTCTCCAATCTTTTGATTAATGATTTCATCGTAATTATTCGGTTGATGGGGTATCATCAGAAAAAGAAAGAAAGAAACAGGTTTCATCGTACTGCTGGATGCAATTGCCCGAGACGCTGCACACCATGGGTCACCACCATGTTCGACTGAGCTTCTTGGCACAACGCACTTTTCAACCAGGCACCTGTGCGTGAGGCTACCTGTTCGTCAATCAGTGAAGGTTCACCTTCGTCTCTTTAGGTCAACAGTCAATCTTCATTCGTTTAGTTGTGTATGACGAGTCTGTTGCAATGCGAAATACGCATGTATTTTGCCTACCTTTACCTGTAAATAAAATATAGCATTGTGGTGCCTGCGGTTCTCATTGCAGTGAGCGAACTAATGTTCTGTTTGCAGCTAGACTTATTTGGTTTGAGTTCGCATATCGTTATCCTTTGGCATCCCAAGTTATTCCTGAAAAACTATTTCTAAAATGCCCTCTTGTTAGTGGTTGATTGGATAGGCGCATTGAGCAAATACGCGAACTAGACGCTGAATGATATATTTCTTTCTGTAGCATTCATTAGCATTCGTTCAGTTTTAGAGAAAGTTGGCTTCACAACACTGTGGTCGCACCAAACACAACCTAATCCAACCTAAACGCACAGAAACATCAAACAGACGCGCCTGCGAAGCAATTTTCATGTACGTTTCGTTCGGGGTCTGAGCTTCATCAGATGAAGCTCGGACCCCGAGCGAAACGTAAATGAAAATTGCTTCGCACGCGTGTCTGTTTGATGATTCTGCCAGGACTGGGCAAAGATACTTTGAAATTGTATCGCGATACGATACAAGATACTCAGGCAAGAAGTATTTGAGATACAGATACAAGATACCACAACGCGGATTGTATCCGACACGATACATTCCAATTGTATCTTAGCATACTTCGATACATTCGGAAATTTATTTTTATATATCTATATTTACGGTAATGTAGCACTTAACGCCGGTGCACAAAAAATGTTCGCTTGAAAATTTATTAACTGCTACCAATCTTGTTTCATTTGAATGAAATGTCTGTTAGTATCTCAAAAGTTTTGTATTTCTTGCTCAAAGTATATCACTTTCATTCTGGGACAACATCTTGGGGTTGCTTTAGCTGCTTAACAGGGCAGCTCTTCATACACTTCGCTGATAGCGGTTTTTGCTTATCACTTTTGTAATTTGGTGGAGTCGCCGCTCTGCTTGCCGACCAGCTAGCGGGTTGCCATATAATCACAAAAAATCACAGCATATCCACGTGGTGAATGATGATGAGTGGGAAGAAGCGAACTCGCGCTGCAGCACGGCCATGGCATTGGCGCGAGCGTGGTCCTTCTTGACGGAGGATATTGTGACTAGATTGTTTGAGAACCACAATCTGTTGCACACAGCGCAACTATGGCCGAAACTGTTATCAAGGAAGTCCCGCTGGAAGCGCGCGTCGGCGCCTTCGGGCAGAGCCCGCCTGATGCGTTTTGCAGCCACTTCACGTGCTCGCACAGCCTCGGGCTCTGCCTGCCGGTACGCGCGCTTTCTCGCCGCTTCACGGTCCTGCAAATTTTGAAGATCCGATTCGGCCGCAGCCGTGCAGGTTCGGCCTCGCGGGCTCGAACGGCGGGGTCTTCTCGCCGCAGCCCTGCAGCTTGTCGAGCAGCTTGGGCCTCGCGGGCTCGAACGGCGGAATCTGCTTCGCGGCGTCGACGTGCAGCTTCGGCCTCGCGGGCTCTCACCTCAGGATTCTGTCTGCGAGCGCGCGCTGCCGCCGCCTTCCGTGCCCTCCGTTCCGCAGCCTTGTCTTCCATCTGGCGACTCCGAGCTAAAGAGAAAGCGTGCCAAGAGTGTCACTCGTCAACGTCGTCTTCTTCTTCTACTGCATACCAGAACGCGCGCTTCTCACGAGCTAGAGGTGGCTACTACAACGCTACAAACGGAGGATGGACAGACCCACGGCATAAGGAGCTTCGCCCCTAAAACTTCAATAAGAAGCTTCCGCACATAGTGCAAATACCGCCGTGGAGTTCTACCTTGCCCGTAAACGTATCACGGTTTTCGCAATGCCCGATCACCGCGGACAGGTAACATCAGCAACAACGCTAGTAGGTCGATTCCACGAAAGATCAAAAAAAGGTGTATACTTGATGTTTCCGATTTTCCTGATAATTTTGTAATTTGTGCACATATGACTGCGCAGCACGAAATCGCAGTTCGTTTTCAAATAAGATTTTTTTTTTTACACAGGAAAATTCGACTGACGACGACCATTTTACGAAGAGGGCGCTTTTGTAAATTCGGAACTTTTTCTTTACAAAACAGTTCCCACTTTCGGACAATAGATCATTACTGTTTGTAATGAATGGACGAAATTTGTAACAGACATTTGTGTGTTTGGAAACCTTCAAGTGAATTTTGAGAAATTTTGTGCGGATGTGACTATGAAGACGACGGAGACATGAAGGCGAGCCAGGGGCAGGCGGCACGCGCGGCGGCGGCACAAGAGAAAAGAAGGCGAGAAAGAAGAGAGGCGCGTGTGGAACGCGCAGAGGGCTGAGCGAAGCAAGCCGAAGGACACGCCGGACCAGGGCGCTGTCCGAGAAGTTGTCGTGGCCGTGCTCAGAGAGGACTGGTGCTTGCCTGGTGTTTCGGGCGTTGGCGGTGGCTCCAGCGAGGACGTGCCGGACCAGGGCGCTGTCCGGGGAGCTCCTCCTGCCTGTTCTCGGTGAGACCGGGGAGCCGAGCTACCTGCCTGAGGCTACCGGTACAGGGCGCGGCTCCTGCTGTGTCGGCGGGCAGGCGTCCTGCTGTGTCGGCGGGCAGGCGTCACGAGTTCCTGAACACCATCGCCACCTGGGACGGCACAAGGCCGTGATCAAACGGGAGGCCTTCCGGAGGCCTTGTATTCCTGCTGCAAGGCACACGGGACGTGTCACCTGCGTGCCTGGGCTTGCCTTCAACGACACTCGTCGCCGCATGTGGACTGACCCTCGTCAAGGCAACGTCGTCTACGAGTCGTGAGACTTCGTTTTCTTGCTACCTTGAACGGACATTCCGCGGTTAAGACTTTCAGATTAATTTATGTGTGTTTAGCTCCGTGCATGTTTTTTCGTCATCGTCCCTAGCATATCTTGTCCCCATAAATGTTGATCTAAACTCATTAGTGCGTATTCTCTTGTCACCCGTCCCGTTGAGCCACGCACTCGCAAACGTGACGAACCACCACTCGGTCCTTACAATTTTCTGGCGTCCGCGAGACAGGACCAAGCTCTTCCGTACACCTTAGAGCCTCACGTTGCTTGTGTGTGGTGGGCGGCAATGGACGAAAAGAGAACGCTCGTTGAGTTAGGGAAGGAGATGGGACTCAGTGGAGAGGCCTTGCAGGCATGGGTCAGTGCAGAACAGAAGGATATGAGGGATCAGCGAGCTAAGGAGCGCGAAGAAGCGAGGGTAGCGGCGCAGGAGGAACACGCGCGAGAGTTAGCGCGTATGGAGGCGGAACGGGCGCTCCTCGAAGAGCGAAGGCGTGTGTTAGAGGCAGAGCGGTTGAGTCCGAGAACCACCGTAGGTAGCGAGACAGGTGGTGGTCAGAGTTTTCGCAGCCCCCATAAGATGATCCCTCCCTATAACGAGGAGAGGGATGAACTAGATGCTTACATACAGAGGTTTGAGAGAGTAGCGCCTAGTCAAGGTTGGCCACAAGACAAGTGGGCCTTGTCTTTGAGTCTTTGTTTGACGGGCGAAGCATTAACGGCAGTAGGTCGGATGTCCGCGGAAGACGCTACCAATTACGCCAAGCTCAAGCAGACCTTGCTGCAGCGGTTCCGCTACACGGAAGAAGGGTACCGTGTAAAGTTCCGGGATGCGGAGCCTGAAAACGCTGAGACAGCACGACAGTTTGCCGGTCGTCTTCTAGGCTATTTTGACCATTGGCAAGTGTTAGCCAAGACACCGAAGACGTATGAAGCGCTGCGAGACAAGATCGTGTCGGAGCAGTTTCTAGGCAGCTGCGAGGAAAAGTTGGCGATCTTTCTGAAGGAAAGAGCGTGTCATAACCTAGATACACTGGCCACGACAGCCGATCAGTACTTGGAAGCTCAAGGCATCCTTAATCTTGCTAAAGGCAAAGAAACCAGAGAAGAGAAGGGAAAGCCGCCTGGCCATTATAAAGCAGCTGTGACGACAGAGAGCAAAGGAAAGCCTCTCTGCTTTCTTTGCAAAAAGCCGGGACATAAAGCATCCGACTGCTGGACGAGATCTAGAGCACCGAAGCCATCACCATGCTTCAAGTGCAATAAGCCTGGTCATAGCGCCGACACGTGCTCTGTTGGCTCTGGGAGACATGGTGAACCTTCATGCGCTGTTGTAAGACAGGAAGAATTGCAGGATGAGCAGGAAAAACAACGGAAGCCTGCCCAAACCAGTGCATGCAAAAGTCATGGTATGCTGGACGTTGCCCAGAGCTGTACAACGTGCTGTGGAGCGCTGGAAAAGATGCCGACGGTAATTGGTCGTCTTGAGGGAAACTTGGTGACGATCTTGCGAGACACCGGCTGCAACACGGTTGTAGTGAAACGGTCCCTCGTTCCTGACTCCAAGCTGACTGGTAATAACCGCGTTATACGCCTACTCGACCGGTCTGAAAAGAGTTTGCCGGAGGCTGAAGTATTTATTGATTCCCCGTTCTTCAGAGGAGTTGCTCGTGCCGTTTGCATGGAGAACCCTCTGTACGAGGTCATTCTTGGCAACATCGAAGGTGCTGTCCCAATGGGGGATCATGATTCCAAGCAAGCCACTTCATCGAAAGAAGCCAAGGGTACAGATACAGGGCCTAAAGTACGGAGTGAGGAAGTGACGGCCGCTGCAGGAAAGACGGGAAAACTGCAAAAATTACCTGCACCGCAAGTTGACCCCTTAAACGTCAGCCGGGAAGAACTTCGGCAATTGCAGAGCACGGATCAGACACTGGAGGCTTGTTTCCAAGCATTGGACCAAACAACAACGTCCAAGAAACGAGCTACTACCAAGTTCGTGCTGGTCCATGGCATCCTTTTCCGGCATTATCAGACTGCGGAACAGCGACACTTCGAACAACTGGTGGTTCCGAAGAAGCTACGCGCCACAGTTATGAAGATGGCACACGAGGGATTGCTCGCTGGACATCAGGGGCAAAAGAGGACCACAGACCGTGTCCTTGAGGAGTTTTATTGGCCTGGAGTGCAAGCGGATGTCAAACGCTTTGTAAAGTCATGTGGCATGTGTGAACGAACAGTGCCGAAACACCTCGTGGGTCGTGTTGATCTGGGTAATATGCCCATAATCGAAACTCCATTCCATCGAGTTGCGATTGATCTTATCGGTCCTTTTACCCCAATTTCAGAAAAAGGAAATAGATACGTTCTAACGATGATAGACCTTGCCACGCGCTACCCAGATGCGGTAGCCTTGCCGAGTATTGAAACGGAGCGAGTAGCGGAAGCGCTACTAGAAATGTTCGCTCGCGTTGGGGTCCCACGGGAAATAGTGAGCGACCATGGCAAGTCTTTCACATCTGGCCTGATACAAGATCTGAGACGACTACTGTCATTTAGACAACTTCCCACGATGCCTTATCACAGCATGGTGAACGGGCTTGTTGAAAACGTCAATAGGACACTCAAGCAGATGATTAGGCGAATGTGTCAGGAGTGCCCTAAACAATGGGACATGTATTTGGCTCCACAACTCTTTGCTTATCGTGAGGTCCCACAAACGAGCCTTGGCTTTTCACCATTTGACCTCCTGTACGGAAGATTTGTACGTGGCCCAATGTCCATCCTCAAGGAACTGTGGACAAGCGACAACCTCGATACTGAGACCAAGACGATATACGAATATGTCACCAAGCTACAAGAGAGCTTGCAGAACACCTGCAAGATTGCCCAAGAAGAGGTCCAGAAAACAAAAGCTTCACAAAAGAAGTATGATGACAGGAAGAAAAGACTTCGAGAGCTCTCTGCAGGCGATAAAGTGTTGCTGCTCCTTCCATCGGCCAAGAATAAGCTAATACTCACGTGGAAAGGTCCCTTTACAGTCCTAGAGAAACGTAGCGAGAATGATTATCTATTAGACCTAGGTTCGCGAGTTAGCTCATTTCACGCTAACCTCCTCAAAAGATATGAGGAAAAGGAAACACAACCCCGTTACCGATAGTGCCTGTTAGAATGAAGGTGTGCTGACATTTGCTCAGAACTATCGCAAAGGAGGTGCAACATTATGTAAATTGTGTCCTTGTGTGTTGTTGGACTTCATGATTGTGGACAAGTTGTTGTACCGAACAACTTTCTTGAGTGGGGGGATAATTGTAATGAATGGACGAAATCTGTAAGAGACATTTGTGTGTTTGGAAACCTTCAAGTGAATTTTGAGAAATTTTGTGCGGATGTGACTATGAAGACGACGGAGACATGAAGGCGAGCCAGGGGCAGGTGGCACGCGCGGCGGCGGCACAAGAGAAAAGAAGGCGAGAAAGAAGAGAGGCGCGTGTGGAACGCGCAGAGGGCTGAGCGAAGCAAGCCGAAGGACACGCCGGACCAGGGCGCTGTCCGAGAAGTTGTCGTGGCCGTGCTCAGAGAGGACTGGTGCTTGCCTGGTGTTTCGGGCGTTGGCGGTGGCTCCAGCGAGGACGTGCCGGACCAGGGCGCTGTCCGGGGAGCTCCTCCTGCCTGTTCTCGGTGAGACCGGGGAGCCGAGCTACCTGCCTGAGGCTACCGGTACAGGGCGCGGCTCCTGCTGTGTCGGCGGGCAGGCGTCCTGCTGTGTCGGCGGGCAGGCGTCACGAGTTCCTGAACACCATCGCCACCTGGGACGGCACAAGGCCGTGATCAAACGGGAGGCCTTCCGGAGGCCTTGTATTCCTGCTGCAAGGCACACGGGACGTGTCACCTGCGTGCCTGGGCTTGCCTTCAACGACACTCGTCGCCGCATGTGGACTGACCCTCGTCAAGGCAACGTCGTCTACGAGTCGTGAGACTTCGTTTTCTTGCTACCTTGAACGGACATTCCGCGGTTAAGACTTTCAGATTAATTTATGTGTGTTTAGCTCCGTGCATGTTTTTTCGTCATCGTCCCTAGCATATCTTGTCCCCATAAATGTTGATCTAAACTCATTAGTGCGTATTCTCTTGTCACCCGTCCCGTTGAGCCACGCACTCGCAAACGTGACGAACCACCACTCGGTCCTTACACTGTTGTTTTGCGAAGCTCAGAGAACAAATAGACGTGTTACTGTATTTTCTTGTTACTAGAGATGTCCTTTACGCAGTAGCCACCACGCTCTGTAAACATAATGTTTGACATTTTCTACTTTTGTTCTAATAAAAATGATGCAACATGTTTTTTCATAAGATCATTCTGCAGTCCTTTGAGAACATTTTGGGGGACTTTGAACAAAATTGAGATTGGTTTTTTTTTTTATTATAGATTTTTGAATCGAAGAGCGCTTTTGTCTTTTTGGTGTTTCTAGCATGAAAATTTACTACTTTGAAAATTATTAGAAAAATACAAATACAGAGGTTCTTTATTCACATAAAGGCGTATTCATACTGCAAATATGAACAAGCTAAGATGTTCACAGAAGTAGCCATAGCGTCCCAAACTTGACTGATTTTCAAAAACACAGCGTTTTTTGTGAATTTTTAAAAATACATAATTTGCTCAGAATTTTATGAAATGATAAGAGCTATTTCCTCTTTACTTCTACTTCCGCTAAAAAGAAAGATATTTGTAATGTATAGCTTCAGTAGCTGCCAGCATGGTTGCGAATTTACGAAAACGCACGCTTCGTAAATTGGTCGTCGTCAACTGGCGACGCTTGCAGAATTTTCCTGTGTTGAAAGAATATTTTATTTGAAAACGAAGTGCGATGTCGTGCTGTGCACTCATATGTGCACAACATACACAATTATCAGGAAAATCGGAAACATCAAGTATCCACTGTTTTTTTATCTTTCGTGGAATCGACCAGTAGCAACATTCTTTGCGACGTACCGTGTTTACGTAGAGGACATAGAACTGCAATGCCTTTTATATTCTACATATCTGCAGGCGTAGAGCTTTAGTTAGCGACGTACTCATGAATGCGTGACGTTTTAACGATTTGTCTTCTATGAGAGGACATCTCCAGCCCAGAAATCGTGTCAGACGTAGTTGCCCAAAGCGCCGCAGGACACCGCCACTATTCACCCTCTATTGCCATTTAGAGCTCCGATTAATTGGTGATTAGTGAAGACTAAAAAAAAACGAATGTAACTAGGTAAAATAGAAAAGCGGTTCCGTATCAAACACAGTGAATAAGTATAGAAGCACGATACAGGCGGCACGCCCAAGAGCTAATAATAATTGTTGCGTTTTATGTCCCAGAACCACGATATGATTGAGCGACGCCGAAGTGGAGGGCTCCGAAAATTTCGACCACGTGGCGTTCTAAAACTTGAACATACGTACACTTGCATCGAAATGCGGCCACCGCGACCTACGGGTCAGCATTCAAGCATCATAACCACCACCGCGGCGGGTAACGTCTAATAGCTATGGCAATTACGCATTTAAGGTAAGACTACAGAAAACACAGTGCCTATGTACAATAGCGTAAACCCGTTCGTTGGCACGCTCATTAGAAAACGGAGCATTTTGTATAACAATGTTTCTCCAGCCCCTTTGCTAACATCTTTGAGATCGTTTCTAATAATTTACGTTCTTATCATGAAAACTCTGTTTCGCTGTTTTACTAAGCAGTAAGTAGAATTTTCGTTACTGTATACTCTAAGCACACGCAGATTATATATTTGTTCTCAACGTCGCCTTGACATAACAGTAAACTTAAGTGGAATATAAGTATTTAAACAGTAGCAGGAATGATGCAGACAGCTAAAAGTAAGAATAAAGCAGAGAGCTTACCTTGCTAGCACGTTAAAGGAATACTGCCGTAAGCAGACCCGAAAAAAAAGCAATACATAGTCATAACTAGGTAATGTATGTGTTGGAAAAGGACAGTTTTGAAAGAACTGGTGCTAACAATCAAATTATGATTTTGCAAACTCATTGAATAAAAGAAAAAGAGACGTACGCCAAGATAGCTTAAGTGAATGCTTGTTCTGTTAGGTCCAGCATCTGTACCGGTGGTGCTATAGCTGTTCGAATCTTGTCTGCGTATAAGTCAATTTCATTGCATGTAAGTCAAACTTGCAGTGACGAGGTCCTTCAAATCACCCATTTGTGAAAGCCACGAGACGCAAAGAAACCCTTTTCTTGCATTCTTCAGACTTGTGCATCGCGAGAGAAACTTCGATAACGACACTACAGCGGCATCAGAATTTGTACGCGGAGTACGCGGCACAGGACAGTGGCAAAGAGCCAAGTATATTAGCGCTGAGGAACCTAAAAAGAAAAAAAAAAAGAAACCGTAGACACAAAGGTTGTCTGGGCGTACAAGTTCGCGCGTTTGTCTGTCGAGACGACGCGAGCGCCACGTGACTCAGTTCCCTCAGTAGGGACGCTCAGAGCTTATCGTTCGCCCTCGCTGAAAAACTCTGGCGCAAAGATCAAATAATGTCTCCGTCTTCAGTTTTAATCTGGTGGCTTAGTGGGAACAGTACCAGCTTGAGAAGCGGAGTTCAACCAACGTTTATTGTTGCTCATCGTGGGGTTGCGATCGCAGTTTCTTGTATCTTAAGATGCACGATACATTCTTCGATGTATCGGAAACACAAATACTGGTACACGTCTTCCGAGACGTATCGCGATACGGATACAAGGTACCCAAAGAGTGTCTAAGATGCATGTATCTTCTATACTGCCCAGCACTGGTTTCTATGAATATTTCACCAGACCTAAAAACCCTTTGTTGTTTTGGTATATATATATATATATATGTGTGTGTGTGTGTGTGTGTGGTTATGGGAAGTATCACGCAGGCCCTGGTACTGTAGGAAGGTATTTGAGACCCGACGTACGGAGACAGTTTATTTCGACGTTTCGGCCGTGGGACCAGCCTTCGTCTAGGAAAATTTCCTAGACGAAGGCCGGTCCCACGGCCGAAACGTCGAAATAAACTGCGCTCCGTACGTCGTGTCTCAAGTACCTTCCTAAATATATATATATATATATATATATATATATATATATATATATATATGGGTGCCGCATAAGTATGAGAGGTGGCACTTCAAGAAAACTTCATTTATTACGTCGACGTTTCGGTCAGAGCCTGACCTTTCTGAAGACGAAATTTTCGTGTATATTTCCGTGTTTATATGGACACCAAATGAGAGGGGAAGAAAGTGAGAGCGGGAGGATGAAATTTTGCTCGGGTGTTATCAGGAGAGAGGACCAGGAGTAACACGCTGCCGCCGACAGCGGAGCGCTTCGCGACAGAGCTTATGCGTATGCGTCGGCTTTTACTCATCGTTAGAAGTCGTCGCTCTATTCTGTCCCTGAGGGCTGGACGAAGAGCCGGCTCAAGTTAAAAACAGCCGGTGTGCGACTCAAACCGGCTGATTGAAAAAAGGGGTTAAAGTGGATGCAGCTGCACACGCGGCATCGAAAAGTGGGTGTCGGTGAGCACTGTTCACGCGGCGTATTGCCCTTTTGGACAATGCGGAAAGAGTCTTGGCTACCGTCTCACTTGCCGAGCCTGCTCGTTTGTCTGATAAGCGACGCCCGCTTCTAAAGCGAGAACGAACACGATGAGTGACGTTAGCGGCTTCCGGTGAAGGAGCCACTGAAGGAAGGAAAAAAAAAAAGAAGGTAGGGGCAAGAAAGGAAGGAAGAGGGAGGGCGGCGCTTCTGCTTAGAGTGATCGATTGCTGCTCTCTCCAAGAGCTGCACAATACAACGCCGGGCAAGGTAAAGGGCGGCACACATGAAAGGGTGAAAAACACTGCAGGTACGATCACCGAAGGCACTGGCTCACACATGCATCTTTGCTGCGTATTTTGCTGGGTTGATGTTTGTGTCATTTAGAGTACTATTTGCGCTTTAAAGGGGTCATGAAGCACCCCTTGGGCTGATTGAAAAAACACACCCTGCGGAAAGCTGACACGGCTATGAACTGCTCTGCCAAATATTACAGTCGTGCGCGCCGCGTAATGGCCACAAGCGGAGCGCGAAGTTGCCGTTTCCCCAGGCACCCTCTTTTCAAACAGAGGCCGGTTCTCACTCTCGTCGGTGGGCGGGGCGTCTGTCCGCTGTACGTCGCAGAGACATAGCACGCTTATTGGCCGATAGCCGACGTAAATCGAGAGCGGCGTTCGGATCAGATGCGCTTCTTGCCGCGGGGTGCCGTCACTTGCCGGCGCCCTCCTCAGTACACGGTAGCCGCACTCGCGCAAGCGAATCACAGCGGGAGAGCGATCGCGTTTCATGACGCGCGCTGGCGTAACTTCTTTCCCCCATGCCATCCCTCCCTGTCTAGCTTCCAGTGCGCTCGTCGGCACGAGAAAAGAGAGAAAGCGCTGGGAGCGTGCGCCAAACCCCCGTAACTCCGCTGATTATTGACGGATTCGAGAAATTTTTGCGGCAATCGATTCGGGAGGCAGTACACTCCGATACTGAGGCCATTAGATCATTATTTGGAAAAGTGGTTCATGACCCCTTTAAGGCACGTAAAACAGGAAGAGCACCCGGATGTTCATTTATTCCATGCTCAACGGTGTTGAATTTGTGTATTAAGTACGATTCACGCTGTTCACGTTCTGTCTGATAGCGGAAATGTTTTGGAGTAGTGTTATTTTAATGGAATCAAAACTGTGACCTTCTGACTTACATGTTTGGAAAGGGGAAGGTTCGGTAGTGTGTTCACATGCGAGCGGTGGTTGTTGAAGCTGATTCGAAAAGGCATATCAGTTTGTCCAACGTATCGTTTGGCGCAGATTCCACATTCCAATAGGTAGACAACGTTTGAGGAGTAACAATTAAGGTCACCCTGTATGGTGTGTGTAACATTACCATGCGTACTTTCAGCTATCGTGGTTGTTAGCATGTGCTTGCACACCTGACATCTACTTTTTCCGTAGGGATGACAACCAACTTGTT
Organism: Rhipicephalus sanguineus; assembly: GCF_013339695.2. Lineage (NCBI taxonomy): Eukaryota > Metazoa > Arthropoda > Arachnida > Ixodida > Ixodidae > Rhipicephalus > Rhipicephalus sanguineus. Next base: position 10,512,572 of record NC_051181.1, read on the forward strand.
CTGTTCTGTTTGTTTTAGAATGTACTACATAGTCCCTAACATTTTTCGGGTGCCTGTATACCACCCACGGCGGGATAGTAAATAGCTTTTCAAGGCGATCGCTTTGTTCAATGATATTGAAATGCTTTTTCAGAATTTTGTTAATATTCGGCGCGTTACTAGTGAATGTAAGAATTAGGTTGCTCCGTTCCCCTTTACTTTCTTTGTTCTGATTGTGTAGGATGTGGTGGCGGTTCAGATTCGCAGCTTTTTGTATTGCGTCTTCGACGACTGGAGGTGGATAATGCTGCTTTATAAGGACGTTGCGTAGGCGGTCCGTGTTCTCTTTCAAGTCCTTTGTTTCAGAGCATATTCTCCTAAATCGGTGTGCCTGGGAGTATGGGATGCTGGTTTCGCAATGCCGCGGATGACAGCTCTTGAAGTGCAGGTATTGCTGCGCGTCTGTAGGCTTCCTGTAAACACTAGTTATCAGTATACTCCCTTCCACCCTTACGTTAACATCAAGAAAGTTAATCTCTGTTCTAGAATAAGTATGCGTGAAAGAAATGCTTTTATGGACGTTGTGAAATGCATCGGTAAATTTAATTAGTTGTTCTTCAGTGCCCGTCCAAATAAAAAAGATGTGATCCAGGTACCGCTTATAGAAGGCGGGGCTCGTGGGATATGTTGACAGAAAACTCGATTCGATCTCGTGCATAAATATATTGGCATAGTTCGGCGCCATCCTCGTTCCCATCGCCGTTCCATTTATTTGAAGAAAATATTGGTTGTCGGATTCGAAGCTGTTTAATTCGAGGACGATCCTAGCTAGAGTTTCAAGGGCAATCGGGTGTGGAGAAGAGGCTGGCGCGTTTTCCCCGTAGGACTTCACAAGAGCCTGAATGCCATCATCATGTGGCATGTTTGTGTATAGTGACGTGACGTCTAGTGTGACGAGAAAAGCACCTTCCATTATTGTAAGATTTTCAATTTCTCTCAAGAAGTGGTTTGTGCCCAGCAGGTACATACAAACGAGCAGGCTCGGCAAGTGAGACGGTAGCCAAGACTCTTTCCGCATTGTCCAAAAGGGCAATACGCCGCGTGAACAGTGCTCACCGACACCCACTTTTCGATGCCGCGTGTGCAGCTGCATCCACTTTAACCCCTTTTTTCAATCAGCCGGTTTGAGTCGCACACCGGCTGTTTTTAACTTGAGCCGGCTCTTCGTCCAGCCCTCAGGGACAGAATAGAGCGACGACTTCTAACGATGAGTAAAAGCCGACGCATACGCATAAGCTCTGTCGCGAAGCGCTCCGCTGTCGGCGGCAGCGTGTTACTCCTGGTCCTCTCTCCTGATAACACCCGAGCAAAATTTCATCCTCCCGCTCTCACTTTCTTCCCCTCTCATTTGGTGTCCATATAAACACGGAAATATACACGAAATTTCGCCTCCAGAAAGGTCAGGCTCTGACCGAAACGTCGACGTAATAAATGAAGTTTTCTTGAAGTGCCACCTCTCATACTTATGCGGCACCCATATATATATATATATATATATATATATATATATATATATATATATATATATATATATATATATATATATATATATATATATATATAAGGGAGACTTGAAGCTCTGCGGTCAATCCTCTTCAGTGGGTCTGGCAGCAGCATGGCAGACGGTTCTTACAAACACGTGTGCTCCTTCTTGCAGGTACGCCGGATATATTCTTCTAAATGTTATTGCAGCCATGACCGTTTCTTATTGCTGCTGCCAGACCCTCAGCACATTGTGTATGTTTTTTCATGTCTCATGCATTCCCTGAGAATCTTGTTGCAACTCTCTGGCGATGTTGAGTTAAACCCCGGCCCAGATAGAAAGTAGAAATTAGGTTCACAGAACTGATAGCCGGACAGAAGCGAATTGGTGAAGAGCTTTCTACGCTCAGTTCAAGAATGACTTCTTTCGAGCAGCGTCTTGAAGACATTGAAACGCTGTCTTCGACTGTAAATGATGCCCTTCAACGCGTTCACGAACTAGAAGTAACGGTTGCAAACCTCAAAGATGCAATCAAAAAACTTGATCGCAGAAATGATGACCTTGAAAATCGATCCCGCAGAAATAACTTGATTATTTATGGCTTGAATGAATCAACGGATGAAACTTCCGAAAGATTGCTGGTTTCTGTGACAAAATTGCTGTCTTGCAAGATTGGAATTCAATGCGATGGCATTGAACGCTGCCACAGACTCGGCACGCGAGGAAGTGAAAAGAGGCGCCCTGTCATCTTTAAGTTGCTGCTCTTCAGAACCAAGCTTGAAATTCTTAAGAATGCCAGAAAGCTGAAAGGAACCAGCATATACATTAAGGAAGATTTTTCTGCAAGCGTAAGGCAAATCCGCAAAAATTTGTGGGATCATTCGGTTGATATCCGTAAACAGGCATCTAAATACAGATTACGATTCCTTGATAGTAGACAGCGTTCGCTACACGTGGGACAGTGTTCGCAAAACACTTGTTCAGGCTCCTCGCGCCACCGTTTCTAGGGGCACAGAGTGACTTAGTAGTGAACGGAAACTAACCCCTTTGAACATAAATGCTCGCAGTCTGCTTAACAAGGTTCAGGATTTCAACTGGCTAGTAGAGTATCATCACCCCTCAGTTATTTGTGTTACGGAAACATGGCTGAACAACGCTATATCAGATTCCGAATTTTTGCCGCCAGCTTATTCGGTCACAAGAAATGACAGACAATTTAGCAAAGGTGATGGTTGTGTTGCTGTCTTCATTAGGAAAGGCATCGAATTTTTAGTGCTACCTGAACTTCCGAATACTGAGTTTGTTTGGTGTCGTATAAAACTTTCTCTTTTTGTGAAGGTAATTGGTGCTGTTTATCGTCCACCCAGTTCTGAAGATGTATTTTTCCATATTACACAATATATAGCCCGTAACCGAATTATTAGTTATGAAATGATCATCGCAAGTGACTTCAATGCTCCTTGTATTGATTGGGACTTGCTAACTTCAACAGGTCGTGAAAAGGCAATATGCGACTCCCTCATTAACATGGCTGTTTCTTTTGACTTAAGCCAAGTGGTTGAATGTCCATCCAGAGATAACTCTGTTCTGGACCTTGTGTTCATTAACAAAGATCTGCTGCAACATGGCTTTGAGTGTGATATTGTCACGTGGTGATGCTTTATCTGATCACAAGGGTGTGTTGTTGCAGCTGAACGTGACTCGTGAACCTTGTAACCCGAGATTCAGCACCGTTACTGATTTCACGCATGCTGACCATCGTGCGATTGTAGAATTGTTAGCATCCTCTTTCGGGTAGTTTCATGGCGAGCAGTGAATCATGCAGTGTTGATGCATTGTTAGAGCAGTTTTATAATTTGGTGCGGACCTGTGTGACACAGTTCGTCCCTCAAAAATGTGTAAAACATAACCCGAAGCGTCCTTGGTACACACGTGTTATAATCCATCTCATACGGCGCATTAAGCGCATACGCAAGCGAAACCACCTCGATCCATTCCTTTTTTCGCTAAAGTCTGAGCTAAGGACAAAAATGACAGAAGCGAAAAACTTTTATTACAATACGACGTTAGCAACGTTCATGAAGGACAACCAATCTAAATTTTGGAAATCGATACTTCCCTCTTCTCATCACTCTACAGCATTCATTATCAACGATCAAACTTGCACTCATCCTGTCACCATTTCTGAAGGCTTCAATAGATACATTCACTCCGTCTTCAGCCAAGATGATGGTTCTCGTCCTCCTTTTATACGTATCTCGGAACACGCGTTGCCTGGTCTCGAGGTAACTCACGCTGGGGTTCATAACCTGTTGCTAAAAATTCACACGACTAAAAGCGCGGGACCTGATGCCATACCCAACATGTTTTTTGAAGAGATACTCAGAATGGAATGCCCATTATCTTACAGTGATCTTCAATAAATCTCTGGACACTTCAGCTGTTCCCAAAGCTTGGAAAATTGCCAGCGTCGTTCCAGCATTTAAATCTGCAGCTTATAGTAAAATATAGACCAATACCCCTTATTTCGACTTGCGGTAAGCTTCTTGAACGCATTATTCACAGGCATATTGTACAGTATTTAACTGTCCACAATCTCCTCTCACAAAGCCAGCTCGGCTTTCGCTCTGGTTTTTCCACCGTCACGCAACTCATAGAGTTGACACACAACATAGCTTCTGCGCTCAATAGTCACGATAAACTAGACGCCATTTTCATTGATTATTCGAAAGCTTTTGACATGGTCTGCCAGGAAAAGCTTCTATGTAAACTGCGAGCTATATTAAAAGGGTCTAAATTAATAAACTGGATCACTGACTATTTACACTTCAGATCTCAGTTCGTTACTTTTAATCGCACGCATTCTTCATCGGTACCACTCACATCTGGAGTGCCTCAGGGTTCAGTGCTCGGACCTCTGTTATTTTTCATTTTCATTAATGATGTAGTAAGCGTTATTAATAACACCAACTTTCAGTTGCGCCTATTTGCAGATGACTGCGTCCTCTACCGCCCTGTTTCTGATGCTAGTGAACAAATAGAAATAAGGAAGTGTGATGAAGAAGAAGTGCACCCTGAAGAGCTAGCTGGCTCGTGCTGAACGTTGTTGGTGTTTGCGCTGGCTAGGCTTACGGTTCTATACTGTCATATTACAGTTTCTCTTGTCCACGCCGTGTCTCAGCTCTTTATTATAATTGGTGGAGGTTGCTAGGTCTTCTGACAATCCAGGAGTTGCGCAACCGGACTCTACCTGCCGCCATGACCACCGAAACTCACACAAGCCTGCCGCTACCTGCTCCGCAGGCCACCGCATGCACCGGCGCGGTTCGTCAGCGGGACCCTCCAATATTCAGCGGCACTGATGACCACGACGTCGACGACTGGCTGTCTACCTATGAACTCGTGAGTGTCCTCAACAAATGGGACGACGCCATGAAACTGGCCACTGTCGGTATTTACCTCGCCGGCATTGCTCACTTGTGGCTTCAGAACCATCAATCCGACGTTCCCACCTGGACCGCGTTCAAGGCTAAGTTCAGCGAAGTCTTCGGCCGTCCTGCTGTCCGCAAGCTTCGCGCGGAACAGCGCCTGCAGTCGCGCTCTCAACAACCTGGCGAGACCTTTACCAGCTATATATTGAGGACGTCATCGACCTGTGCAAACGCGTCGATGCGACCATGGCCGAGGCGGACAGAATCAAGCACATCTTGAAGGGCATAGACGAGGACGCATTCCAGATGCTGATTTCGAAGGGCCCGAGTACTGTCGCCCCAAGTCATTGAGCTGTGCCAAAGCTATGACGAGCTCCGCCGGCAACGCCTCGTCACCCGCCGCCCTGTCCAACATCAGGAATCGTTGTCCGGCTTGACTCCCTCGCCAGATCCCGTACTTCTCTCGCAGATTCAAGCTTTTGTGCGCGAGGAAGTTGCTCGCCAGCTCTCACTAATCCCCAACCTGCCGGAGCGAAGTACGCCGCTCAATCCCGCACTACAACGCCTCATACAAGACCAAGTGCCTGAGGTTCTTCCACCAGAGCTGCCGCCACCAGTCACCGCACCGTTGACGTACGCCGAAGCAGCAGCACGACCACGACCACAGACTTTCCGCGTGCCGCCTCCGTTGTCTACTCCTGCTTACGCCACGATGCCGCCACGACCTCCGGTCCATCGGGTCGCCAATCCTTGGCGCACAGCCGACAACCGGCCAATCTGCTTTTCATGCGGTCTACCCGGACACGTTGCACGCCTGTGCCACCGCCGACCACTACATTCACGTGACGACCCCCGCGCACCTGATTACAGCCACACGTTCTCCTACGCTTCAGACCGCGAGTTGCCCCTTCCACGACCAAGCCTTCGACCAGCTTCTGACCGTCGTTCTCCTTCTTCTCGTCGTCGCTCGCTCTCCCCGATGCGTCGACGTCCATCTGCAACCGACACGGAAAACTAAATGGCGCAGTTCCCGAGGCAAGAACTGCGTCATCGTCGCAAAGTACAAGCCCTCTTCTTCCACCGCCGAATGTTATTAATGCCGTTCTCTAAGGTGTATCTGTTCTTGCTCTCATCGATACGGGTGCCGCAATATCTGTCATAGCCGAAAAATTGTGCCGCTCAATCCGAAAAGTGACGACCCCCTTCTACGGTCCGTCTCTTCGCACTGCCACAGCACAGCCCGTCCAGCCTGTTGCGGCATGTACTTCCAGACTCCTCATTCAAAAAGTACCCTACACAGTCGAGTTCGTCGTACTTCCGCACTGTTTTCACGATGTTATTTTAGGTTGGGATTTTCTGTCCCGTCACCAAGCCGTCATCGATTGCACCCGTGCAGAAGTCGCCTTCTCATCTCTTGCCGATGCTTTACCTGCCGGCGATCACCTTTCCTGCGCGAAGTTGGTCATCACCGACGACACCCAGATCCCTCCGCACGCTACTGTCTTGGCACCTGTGGCATGTTCCGCTGCCTCCGAAGGTATCGCGCTCTTCACGCCTTCCGCTGCTTTCGTTCATCGCCACCTCTCACCGCTCCCAACCGCTCTGCTTACCCTTCAAGGTGGTACGACCGACGTCCCTGTGGGCAATCCATTCCCATTCCCGATTACATTGCTTCGAGGTGAATGTATCGGCACAATGGAGCCTTGCGACACCATCACGTGCCTTCCTGATGGTTCATCAGAGGTCAACGCCCTCTTCTGTAGTCCCTTAAGTGGCGCATCGGCCGGTGACGTTTTCAGCCATGTCATCGACGACGATCTAAACCCGCAGCAACGCCGTGACCTTCTATGCCTCCTTGACAAATTTCGCCCAGCTTTCGACAGCCACAGCACTTGTCTAGGCCGAACATCAACTGTATGCCACCGGATCGACACAGGTTCTCACCCACCACTACGGCAGCGACCGTACCGTGTGTCGTCGACTGAACGCCGCGTCATTGATGAACAAGTAGGTGACATGCTAAAGTGCGGCGTCGTTCAACCGTCAGACAGTCCATGGGCATCACCAGTTGTTTTAGTTAAAAAGAAGGATGGCACGATACGCTTTTGCGTAGATTATCGTCGTCTAAACAAGATAACGCGAAAGGATGTTTATCCTTTGCCCCGGATAGACGACGCCCTAGACCGTTTACAAGGTGCAGAGTTCTTTTCCTCCCTCGATCTCCGCTCTGGTTATTGGCAAGTACCTATGGATACAGATGATCGGCCAAAAACCGCATTTATCACACCGGATGGCTTATACGAATTTTGCAAAGGCCGAATGCCATTCGGCCTTTGCAATGCGCCTGCGACATTTGAGCGCATGATGGACACTATTCTACGAGGCCTCAAATGCAACACATGCTTGTGCTACTTGGATGATGTGGTGGTATTTGCGCCTGACTTCCCAACGCACCTTCGTCGCTTGGAGCAGGTTTTACGATGTCTTGCTGAAGCTGGCCTTCAACTAAACTTAAAGAAATGTCACTTTGGGGCACGCAAGCTGACCATTCTCGGACATGTCGTATCGAAAGATGGCGTACTCCCTGATCCCGCTAAGCTACGTGCCGTTAAAGAGTTCCCGAGGCCTGCGTCTTTAAAAGAGTTGCGCAGTTTCATCGGCCTTTGTTCATACTTCCGCCGATTCATTCGCAATTTCGCCTCGATTATGGCACCTTTGACAGACCTGCTTCAAGGAGACCCCAATCTGTCCGCGTGGTCCCCGGCTTGCGATCATGCGTTTGCGACGCTACGTCAGCTACTGACCACATCACCCATACTGCGTCATTTCGATCCAAGTGCTCCCGCAGAAATCCACACTGATGCTAGCGGTGTCGGTCTTGGAGCAGTCCTCGCCCAACGAAAGCCCGGCTACCAAGACTATGTTGTTGCGTACGCAAGTCGCACACTAACAAGAGTTGAAGCAAATTATTCAGTAACTGAAAAAGAATGCCTAGCGATCATCTGGGTCATTACAAAATTTCGGCCTTACCTGTACGGTCGACCCTTCGATGTCGTTACCGATCATCGCGCACTTTGCTGGTTGTCCTCTCTCAAAGATCCCTCCGGCCGCTTGGCAAGATGGGCTTTGCGGCTCCAAGAGTACGACATCCGGGTTATCTACCGCTCAGGCCAGAAGCATGCCGATGCCGACGCTCTTTCGCGTTCGCCTGTTTCCACTGACATTCCGAGTGTCTCCATTCTGGACAACTTATGTTCGCCATTAGGATCCCTCGACATGGCTTTGGAGCAACGCAAAGATTCGTGGATTGCGTCTTTGATGAATTACCTATATGACGCGCTCGCACGCCCGCCATCTCGAGCACTACGCCGACAAGCCTCTCATTTCGCCATCCGTGATGGCATTCTTTATCGCCGCAACTACCAATCTGACGGCCGCAAATGGCTACTTGTCATACCCAGGCAACTCCGCGCCAGCATATGTGCTGCTTTTCATGCCGATCCACAGTGCGCACACGCTGGTCTGTTTAAGACCTATGCCAGACTACGTCTTCGGTTTTACTGGCGCGGCATGTACATATTCGTACAAAAGTACATTCGATCTTGCACAGAGTGTCAACGCCGCAAGCCCGATCCTTGCCGCTCTTCTGGACCAATGCAGCCGTTGCCGTGCCCAATGCGACCATTTGACCGGGTTGGAATAGACCTTTACGGTCCTCTACCATACACATCCGCCGGAAATCGCTGGGTTATTGTGGCGATAGACCACCTCACGAGATATGCAGAAACAGCCGCTCTGCCAGCCGCAACGGCACGTGACGTTGCGTCTTTCCTGCTTCAACGCTTTGTTCTGCGTCATGGCGCTCCTCGTGAACTCCTGAGCGACCGAGGGCGCGTCTTTCTCGCGGATGTTATTCAAGAACTTCTCGCTGAATGTCATGTGATTCACCGCGGTACTACCGCATATCACCCTCAAACAAACGGCTTGACCGAGCGTTTCAACCGAACTCTTGGAGACATGCTTTCTATGTATGTCGCCTCTAACCACACCAACTGGGACCTTATTCTTCCCTACGTAACGTACGCCCACAATACGGCACCCTAGGCAACGACCGGCTTTTCTCCCTTCTTTTTACTCTATGGCCGAGAACCATCGTCTCCGATCGACACCATTCTTCCCTACCGACCCGACTCATCAGAGGGCACGCCAGTTTCCGAAGCTGCTCGATATGCAGACGAATGTCGGCGACTAGCCCGCTCCCTTACAACTCAAGAACAGGGGCTACAGAAATTTCGACACGACGACGGACGGCCCCACAATCAATTTTCGCCCAACTCTCTTGTTTGGCTCTGGGTGCCTCCCACTCCTGCGCCAGGTAACTCCTCGAAGTTTGTCAGCCGGTACCATGGACCCTACCGCGTGCTACAGCAAACTTCTCCCGTCAACTACCTCATCGAACCCCTCACGCCCACTACGGACCTGCGTCGCCGAGGCCGCGAAACTGTTCACGTGGATCGCCTTAAGCCATATCACGAACCCCTTGTTCTTACGACACCTTAGAACGCCTACTGGGCTCCGTCTTCAGCGAGGGGGAAAATGTGATGAAGAAGAAGTGCACCCTGAAGAGCTAGCTACACAGTCGTATCGTCAGCGCTACACAGGAGCGGCTCGTGCTGAACGTTGTTGCTGTTTGCGCTGGCTAGGCTTACGGTTCTATACTGTCATATTACAGTTTCTCTTGTCCACGCCGTGTCTCAGCTCTTTATTATACAAGGTATTTTCAATGTTTTGCGAATGGAGTGATATGTGGCAAATGAAAATAAATTTTACCGAAACAGTTGCCATGACTTTCGGTAACAAAAAGAAACCGCTGAATTACTCTTACAATGCCAATGGTAGTTACTTGTCCCAAGTTAGTGACTTCAAATATCGTGGTGTCATTTTTTCACATAACCTAAAATGGCACGCCCATATCAACCATATCTCTGCAAAAGCGCTTAGGAAACTTGGTTACATAAAGCGAGCTTTAAAAAATGCAACGTTGGACTGTAAGCTGACTGCCTACAGATCACTAGATCGTCCGATACTAGATTACGCTTCAACTGTATGGTCTCCTCACTTCAGGTGTGACATAATGCAGCTAGAATCAATCCAGAAAAAAGCTATCAGATTCATCTTCGGTCGTTATGATCGCAGCTTTTCAACTTCGTCACGTGCTCATATCTTATCGCTACAGACTTTGGAGCATAGGCGCAAACGCGAACGAGTAGTTTTGCTGCACAAGATTGTCCACACGTAATCTGGTATTCAGGCACCCTTCTCTTTTGTATCCGCTAATACACGTGTCACTAGGCAAACCGACAGACTAAACATTATTCCTTTCAGGACACATATTGACTGTTTTAAATTTTTGTTTTTTCCATTCACTGTTGAACCTGGAACAACTTGGATGGTTTTGACTCATGACGAGTTCGTTGAGAAACTACGAATACCCATCTAGTTTTAATCTGTTTTTCATTGTCTTAGCGGTTGTCTTTTTTCTGTATTCCCATCAACATCTGCACTCGCACCTGATGAAAGATTTTGTTGTACAGCTATGTAAGCATATCATACTTCATCTGTTTGCATAACTTCAGCGTTTCTTTCTTTTGTTGTTTGTAGCAAAAAATATTGTCACGTGGTCGTGACGTCGACGAAGGCAGCAGTCGGCCTTTGCAGGGTGAAACTGTTTATTTGGCCGAACTTGTGGCCGGAAAATGAGAACTAGAACTACAGCAATACACGCTGTACAATGATAGCGGCGAACAGCTAGGGCGTCGTCCGTCGATCAATATGAAACCGTTAAGCGCACAAAGACGGGAACAAGAAGACGACACACAGAGCGCTACTTCCAACTGATGTTTATTGCAACACAGAAACGCCATATATGTAGTCTCTTCACTCAGAAATGGCTACTGCGCATCTTTGAGAGCGGAGCTATCAGCTTCTCTCCTATTCCTACACTCTCCTCTCTCCCTTTTTTTCTCTTTTTTTCGCGCTAACGATAACAGGGTTTGTTAGCGCGCGCATGGTAACTGGGCGGTACAGAAAGAGCACTTGAATCACACAAGCATTTCTTTAACAAGAATCATAAAGGCAAAACCAACAGGGTGAAAAGGTGACGTACCAAAAATGAACAAGGGTATTACAAATGCTGGCCAGCATAAATGAACAGGAAACAAATGCGGCTAAACAATGGAAGTCGTCAAAAGGGAAAAACGGTATGAAAACAGAAGTCGTGAGAAGGTAAAACAGTATAAAATGATGTAAAAAGATATAAAAAAGGACCTTTAAAAGGTTAAAAACCTAAAACGTAAGAGCAAAACTAAGTAAAGTCACTGGTTTTGCAAAAACGCCAGCTCTTTCCTCGAAAGCGATACAGATGGCATGCTAACACAACTGGGTCCGAGGTGTTCTATGCATGATGCCTCATGAATTTCCCGAGCAATCTGGTCTCGGTATTTCCTGAGCACGACAGTTTGGTCAAGAAAGGCAGAACAACCGCAAGTTGCATAATGTAAGGCCATGTTGCTGCCTGACTTTTGCTTCAAATTGTTGGCATGTTCTCGTAAGCGATCACTGATACATCGGCCAGTTTGGCCGATGTAAACACGTCCACATGAGAGCGGAACCTTATACACGACTCTGCATTTGCAGGACACGAACCTCGTGGCGTGTTTCTTGCTGCATATGTCAGGCTTTTCGCTTCTCACGTTGACACGCTTGCACAGGCCTCCAAGTTTGTTGGGGGCGGAGAACACCACCCTGACACGATTTTCTTGTGCTTTTCAAGAGGACCTCCGAGAACGCCACACAAGAAATAGAAGATTTGTTCTGCTTCGAGGTTCTGCAAGGCGTTCCCAGGACTGACTCTTACTAAGGAACTTCCTGAGGATGGTCGCATCCGCTTCCTCGACCTCGAGCTTCACTTTACCCCAGGACATGCCTGTTGGATTTACGCCCCCCGTTCTAGGAAACGCCTACTTCCCTACGCCTCCAACCACTCGAAGCTAGTGAAACGTGCCGTCGCTCTTGCCGCCATGAATAACGCACTCATTAGGTCGTGTTCCCATCAGATTCCCCAAAGCTTTGCCTCTCAAATCAATCAACTAAAAGCAGCTGATTTCCTGAGTTTCTTCTATGTGACCTTGCTGAAACCTTGTTGCGCAAGCTCAAGAAAACCAATGATGTGCCTCGGAAAAACACCGACAAGACAAAAACTGCTGTCATTCCGTACGTACACCAAGTGTCCCATAGGATAAAGAAGGCAACAGGACGCGCAGGTGTCAGGGTGGTGTTCTCCGCCCCCAACAAACTTGGAGGCCTGTGCAAGCGTGTCAACGTGAGCAGCGAAAAGCCTGACATATGCAGCAAGAAACACGCCACGAGGTTCGTGTCCTGCAAATGCAGAGTCGTGTATAAGGTTCCGCTCTCATGTGGACATGTTTACATCGGCCAAACTCGCCGATGTATCAGTGATCGCTTACGAGAACATGCCAACAATTTGAAGCAAAAGTCAGGCAGCAACATGGCCTTACATTGTGCAACTTGCGGTTGTTCTGCCTTTCTGGACCAAACTGTCGTGCTCAGGAAATACCGAGACCAGATTGCTCGGGAAATTCATGAGGCATCATGCATAGTACAGCTCGGACCCAGTTGTGTTAGCATGCATCTGTATCGCTTTCGAAGAAAGAGCTGGCGTTTTTGCAAAACCAGTGACTTTTACATAGTTTTGCTCTTACGTTTTAGGTTTTTAACCTTTTAAAGGTCCTTTTTTATAACTTTTTACATCATTTTATACTGTTTTACCTTCTTACGACTTCTGTTTTCATACCATTTTTACCTTTTGACGACTTCCATTGTTTAGCCGCATTTGTTTCTCATTCCTGTTCATTTATGCTGGCCAGCATTTGTAATACCCTTGTTCATTTTTGGTACGTCACCTTTTCACCCTGTTGGTTTTGCCTTTATGATTCTTGTTAAAGAAATGCTTGTGTGATTCAAGTGCTCTTTCTGTACCGCCCAGTTACCATGCACGCGCTAACAAAGCCTGTTATCGTTAGCGGAAAAAAAGAGAAAAAAAGGGAGAGAGGAGAGTGTAGGAATAAGGGAGAAGCTGATAGCTCAGCTCTCAAACATGCGCAGTAGCGATTTCTGAGTGGAGAGACTACATATATGGCGTTTCTGTGTTGCAATAAACATCAGTTGGAAGTAGCGCTCTGTGTGTCGTCTTCTTGTTCCCGTCTTTGTGCGCTTAACGGTTTCATAATGTCAGTGTACCAACTAGCTCGGATCCAGCCTCTTATTCCGTCGATCAACTGACAAGCGCTGAAGCGCGTCGGCATTTAAACATATGCCGTCGAATATTCCAGCGTTATCGCTGGCCGTCGTGCAAATTCTAGAATAAGCTCGAGTGTGCGCGTCTTGCGCGCAATCTTAACAAATCGATCTACAATGATCGCGAAGGTTCTCGAACAATGAGGCGCGGTTCGCGCTGAGCGTTGCTGACAGTCTTTGTGGCCGAAAACCGAATACAGCAAAAGTGATAAAGAAACGCACGTGGCAATATGTACTCACTCCTGGTATGTCTCGAAATCGAGACAGCAGTATTTGTAAATAAATGTATAAATAAAGATCATTTGATATGTAATGCCCCAAGTATTTATAACTAGTGAATTCAGACAGAAAAATATTTTTAGCGTTGTACCTGAAATGCAAAGGACTTTTCTTGCGAGTAATCGATATCACGGCTGTTTGTTTTTTTTTCCTCGAAGTTAATGACCATTTGCCATTCCTTACACCAGGAGGCTACTTTTTGAAATGCCTGGTTTAACAGCAGTTCATCGGATGTGCCGTCTACACCAGAGTACAAAACACAGTCATCTGCATAAAGTTTCGCTTTAACAAGAATTTCTTCCTCAATATCATTAATAAACAAAAGAAATAGTAGAGGTGCAAGAACCGAGCCCTGGGGAATTCCAGAATCAACCGTTACCTATTTTGAGCTACAACAGTGAAAAGAAACAAATTGTAGTCTTTTGGTTAGATAACAACCAAAACATCATTTTATACTATATATATATATATATATATATATATATATATATATATATATATATCTTGAAAGCCGCAGCAGGACGACCGGACCAGAGAACGCCAGCAGCAGAACAGTTTATTCCGCCGTGTGTCCCTCGGCACAAAACACGAGGAAGCGGAAGAACAAGGAAGAACAGCGATGATGATGACTATGTACAAATGAGAAAGTTGAAGTACGTTAAATGTGCTTACAATATATATATATATATATATATATATATATATATATATATATATATATATATATAAACTAGAAAGAAAAATAATTCAGAAAATTTTTTTCCGAACCGAGGAATCGAACGGGCGACCTCTCGCTCCGCAGGGCGCAGCGTTAGACGGCTAGGCCTCGAGAAATACGTCTTTCAGCATGCTAACGGCGAGCTATTTATATACACCATTTACTTCAGCATACTTTCTTGGTCGCCAGTGAGATGGCGCGAAGTGCGCTTAAAGGTCGTCGCCCCGCTCGTTACGATGCGTGCGCTCTTCCTGCCACGCGCCGGTGCTTTTCGCCTTATCCCGAGAGATGTCTGGGGGGGGGAGGGTTGTCTTGTGCTTTCCCCGCGATGTCCGCGCTGAAGTTACAGAGCGTACGAGGGCCTCCGTCGCTGCAGCGGCCGCGTTTGCGAAAGGAGCGCACTGTTCAAACAGAAATAAGTGACAAGTGTGACATTTGTTAGTTCGCGCTCGTCCTGTGTGTACCTGTGCGCTCGTTTCGTGCGTCCTGGGGTGCTATGCAGGATGGGCCGAGTTCGGCGAAACTCGGAATCTTTCAGAGCTCTGGCGACACCCCCTTTTGAACGAGCCAACAGTACGAGAAGGCCAAAAACATCCCTCAGTGCGCGCTGCGTTCCATTGGTTACGTCAAGGGCGGTCGACAAAGTTGGGTGGTGTCTTCAAACCAGAGATATCTTCATTTGTTTGTCGTTCCACTGAGTGCAGACGCGCACCCACGCAAGAAAAGTGTCCGAAACTTTTACTAAAGATATTATTGCGATAGCAAACATATGGACACTCTCGGCTGGTTTTTGCCGTCGACGTTACCGTCATGTCCCGTATATGTATATGTATTTATATATAAATAAAAGCCCCAAAGAAAAATATAATCTGAAGAAAAAGATTTCCGAAGCGCGCCACCGGGCTTCGAACCCTCGCTCCGCAGCGCGCTGTCTTAAACAACTCGGCCGCGCGCCACCGCTTGTTTAGCATACCAACGGCGAGATATTTATATATACCATTTAACGCTAACGGCACGCAGAGCTCGGAGGGGCTTCAGTATGAGTAGTATCACCCGCGAGATTGCCCGAAGGGCGCGCTTTAAAGCGACGCTCCTACATTTCCCTTCAGACGAGCACTAGAAGGTGGCCCATTTCTGTACCCACTGGCGATCTGAAACGCCGAGTACACGATGCGTCGAACGCCACCGCGCGGCAGGAGACGCGGAGGAGTCACTCCACGCGCCGTAGTTTTAAAAAAAACATGTGTAAGAGTGTTGGGTTGCAGCGCGCTGCTTAAACACGAAGTACGAGAACAATTAGTTCGCGCTCGTCCTGTGTATATCTGTGCGTTCTTTTCGAGTGTCCTTCCTTGTGTTTGAGCAGTGCGCCGCAAGTGACGAGCTGTGACCGTGGTTAGTTGGCGGTCGTCCTGTGTGTGTTCTTTTCGCCAGTCCTTTGCGCTCGAGTGGCACGTTGCAAGTATCGAGCTGCTTGCCGTTCTTCGTGCGAGATTCTAATTTGTTGCTATCGCATGCATTGCTACTTTTTTTAGAGGTACGGGCTGTTTAAATTAATTTTCAATCGTGTAATGCCTGCACTATCTCCCGTATTCAGAAACGCTCCTTCACTTGTACTTGACTTGCCACCGCCTTTAACGCGTTTCGAACGCGCTGCCTTTAGGCTGTGCCAAGGCAGCACAAACGCGTTTCGAACGCGATGCCCAAGGCGGTGGCAAGTCAAGTTCAAGTCGAGGAGCGTTTCTGAATACGGGGGTAAGTATCGTTTCGAATAATCAACACCGCGGCCTCTGAGATTAGCTCCAGCCGAGCGCCTTACAACACCGCGGCCGGAGCTAATAGCCGAGGCCACGTATGTAATTATCATAAACGGCCTGTACATTCTATCCGCCTCGTGCATCGGTATGGTGGCGCCACCGCTCGGCTAAGGCGGTTGTACCCTCTCCTAACCCCCCATAGGATCCCATGCATTTTGAATGAAGTTTGCGATTTCGTTGCGCAAAAACAAACTAGCGCCATCTCTCGACAATACGCCACACCGACGACGCAACACGTCCTCTTGCTTCCACCGACTGGCCATACTCCAAGCTAACTCCTCTCTCCACTTTCTTTTATTTCTTTCGGTGGCCGTGAGAGCGCGCGCTGTGCACTGTGCTGTAGCGCACCCGACAAGACCGGCTGGGCTCGTCGCGTCTTC
The DNA here is from genome assembly GCF_013339695.2 of Rhipicephalus sanguineus. Lineage (NCBI taxonomy): Eukaryota > Metazoa > Arthropoda > Arachnida > Ixodida > Ixodidae > Rhipicephalus > Rhipicephalus sanguineus. Next base: position 10,529,092 of record NC_051181.1, read on the forward strand.
CCTGAACGTTGCAACGTTAATATTGTGTTAAGGCGGTGGCCACACGTCGGACGATGAGCCCTGATTTCGTTCAGCTGCCATCTCATCAACGGCAATGTTTCAGACGCCTCAGTTGTGTACTTTTGTCCGTTGGTTGCGGGACAAGATGGCCTCCGCGTTTTTCCAAGTCAGCTGTGTGCGTAGTTCTCGGCGTCGTAGCAGTTTGATGACGCGAGGACGTCAACTGGTGCTACATCGTGGGAACCGCTGAAGTGACTGCAAGCTTGACGACATTGTGCCAGAATATTCTAGCGTACTGTACGCGCACGATTGTGCTACACTTAAAATACCGCGCTTGGCCTCGCGCGTCAAACCGGATACGACTGTGTGCAACATGTGTGTTGTTATCGTTGTTGCGTCGGTTAATATTGAATTGCAATTGGAATACCGTTTTTGCAAAGGTAAGTGAAGCTGTAAGTAGTTGCCCTTCTATATGCTCGCTACTCCACGAACATTACTTCTAGAATCGCATTTTATGTTGAGCTGCACGTACCAAAGGAGAATCTAGCATACGAGATACATTGCACGCGTGCGCATTTCCTATATAAATCTGAGTAATGCCACGCGTGCGCATTTCCTATATAAGTCTGAGTAATGCCATGCTCAATTTAAAGCGCATGTGTTAGAGGATTGTGGCTTCAATGGTGAAAGTGATTAGATATTCCGAAATATGTGATTGCAATGCAGTTAGAACTTCCTCATATGTTAATACGGTCTGTGAACAAAAAAAAAAACGCTGTGTGAATGTTTGTTCGTCATTTGCTAAAGTACTTTCACGCATTATTATGCAGCTGTGTGACGGCTGTAAAACGTTCAGCAAGTTAGATTTCTGTTTTCTTGGCCCAGTTGAGTGCTACGAGTGTTGGGCGAAGATACAATCGCGCGTCTTTTGTGCGTGTCTTAAGCATGCATACAGCCGTAATAGTAATTGTTGTTGTACTGTTTGGGGTGTTCAATAAAACAAGAATGCTGTTTTGTACTGCAACAATTTTTATTTCATCTGTGTTAACAGATCACGCAAACAACTTGGACACATGCACGTAAGAAACGTACGCAGTGCATCGCGCGCACGCATAAAAAAACGGGCCTGTCATTTTAAAACAAATAATATAGAACAATGGACGTAACAGACGGCATGGTTGTCTAGTGGAGCAGCGTCGGCAGTACAAATATCAAACCAGAATGAAACATGAATAGAAAAACGGAGAGTAACAGGCGCTTTGCCCACGGCTTCTATGAGCCGTGCAGATCCACCTATCGCCACCGTCCGCCGTTGGTGGCGCCACCAGTACCACTGAAAGCAGCAGCGCACGAGGCGGATGGCGCGTTGCTCGGCCGGCGCGCGCCCTCTTCTTCCTCTTCTTAATCGTCTGCACGCTCCCCGAGCACGTGCGCCCGGCTGGTTAGCTAATTGGCTTATCGGTATACCTAGCTAATTAAGCCAGGGCATCCTATGACCAAGCTAATTAAGCCAAGTCATGCTAAGACCGAGGTAATTAAGCACCATCTTACTAAGATCATGCTAATGAATCCGTGTGAGACTAAGACCGAGCTAATTAGCAACATGCTAATTAGCATGACGCTAATTAATTGGGCGCTAGTCAAGACGAATTTAGTTACGAGCTTAATTACTAAGGCCACGCTAATTTGGATTGTAATAATTAGGCTTATGCTAATTAGCTCAGTGCATGGTAGAGCATCGGACGCGTTATTCGAAGGTTCCAGGCTCGGTCCCTGCCGGCGGCAAGTTATCTTTTCGTCCACTTTAGTTTCTTCAGATTTATATCCTAATTACTACAAAGAACACCCCCTATACATTCCTTGGCATTATTGTCTGTTAGTTCTCATTATTTTGTGTCTAACAAAGAAAAACGAGCCCTTAAAAGTCACCTTCATTCATAGATAGGGTACCTCTCGTTCGGGCAGACTTGAGGTAGCATGCGAGGGATTATTGGTCAGCTGCGGGCTCGTAAAGATGATGATGTGCCACTTGACGCCAACAGGCAGAAAAAGAGTGTTCCACACTCGCCGAGATGGCTACGATCGGCGCCGACTAATACTCCTAGATTTAAATGCACATATATACCCCATAAAGTGGACGAGGGGATGACCGCCGCCGTAGCTCAGTGGCAGAGCATCGGACGCGTTATTCGATGGTCGCAGGTTCGGTCCTTGCCGGCGGCAAGTTATCTTTTCGTCCACTTTACTTTCTTCACATTTATATTATAATTACTACAAATAACATCCCCTATACTTTCCTTGGCATTACTATCTGTTACTAGAAGAGAAACTTGGGCTAGTTGGTGATTCAACATTGTGAAGGAAAAATTTGGCAGATCCCACGTATCGTGGGAATCGATGTTATGCGAAGCATGCGCGGGATGGTGATTGGCGTAATTTTTCACATTTAGCGAAACGTTACCGAATGACGCCATAGAAATATGGAAGGGGTATATGCACACTCATATGTTGAAGAGTCGCATGTCTATTATACAACCAGTTGTTTACAGTGGCGTAACGATGGCAACAGCAACATGGGTGTTACCAATACCAGATGCGGTAAGCTGATATGTAGTGCTTATATTCTTCAAAACTGGATAGCGCGAATCCGAACAGGACAAAGAAGGAACACAGATGCACGGACAGGCGTTACTCGCAACTAAGCTTCATTCAGGAAAGTTTCCCTACATATATGCACAGCCGAGTGGCACGCGCAGGCGCACTGCACGTACGTTACTGTCACAATTACAGTTGTTATGTTTATACTTCTCCGTTACGACGGAGAGCGCAAGCACGTTTCACGAACTCGTGTGTATGTGTAGAAGGGGTTCTTGACAGTTCTTGAACAAGGTCATCATCACCGTGATCAGTGAGCGCCGCTGGACCGAACTTGTTAATCGGATCCGTTCGTAATCGCGGCTATGAGGAGTCTAAGTGTAGTGAAGTGCGAGGTATAGTGCAGCTGGTGGAAATCCTGGATGCCTCTTAATTACGATGAAATGGTCTATTATGCCTCCTGTCGTGGACGTGGCAGCGAGGTCTCTTGATGCCCTCTCCACATCCAATCTGTCTTTTACCCAGTATAAGCACCAAGCATTGTTGGGTCTTGATAAATCAATGTTGAAGTCACCGGTAATGATGAGAGGCTTGGCTCTCTCAGCAGATTTATTGTAGGAAGCATTGATGCTGGTTGTTGCGTAATCCACGTGGTCCACATTGCGGACCACGTGGACGAGTGGATGATACTTGAGTGTCTTCCAGGGGTGTTCTGTCTTCAGTTTCCTCACTTTCCTTGCGTCCACCGCGGTGGTGTAGCGGTTAAGCTGCTCGGCTGCTGACCCGAAGGTCGCGGGTTCGATTACGGCCGCGGCGGCCGCTTTCCGATGGAGGCAAAATGCTAGATGCCCGTGTTCTGTGCGATCTCGGTACATGTTAAAAAATACCCGATGGTCAAAATTTCCGGAGCCCTTCGCTACGGCGTCTCTCATATCATAGCGTGGTTTGCGGACATAAAACCCCAACAAATATTATTATTATCACTTTTCTTGCGTGTCAATGTATGTGTTCGCAGTTACTGTGTTGGTTGAGACTATGTATCACCTGTGGCACATATACGCATAAAGTTAACTCTGGTTTACGGGTATGTGCCACACGGGACTGAGAGAAAGGGTTTCGTGACGTACGCGACAGGTATTTTGCGTTATTCATTTCATGACCAGTGACTCGTGTTCGTCATACACTGCTCCCCTGCTATGCCAATTTTGGTATTGCGGGAATCGAGCGCGCCCTCCCCTTTGGCGCCTCGTTCCCCAGCTAGCGCGTGTGTTGGCCCCGCACGGCTCGAGCGCCGGGGACCGCCGTATATCGGCAGTATGGCGACGACGGCGGCAGCGCCAGGCCTCTTTGTCTGGTGCGAGCCATGCGTCGGCTTCCCGGCGCGCGGGCACGCGTCCGGGCATGCCTCGACATGCTCACATGCTCACGCCACCAAGCTAGCTTACGTCACTGCGCAACGCCTGTCCTCATTGGCCGCCAGTGACAACCTCCTTCCCCCTTGAGCTTGCTTCTGTCTGGCGCGGGCTTGCCCGCGTGAGATGCTCTCAGGCTGGCACGAGAGGTTGACGCGCTGCTCTAGCAGGCGGCTTCTCGTTCGTGTGCTCGACTGCTGCCCTTTGTGTGATAGCCGTAGCGCCGCTGGCAAGCGTACTCTATCGGTCTTGCGGAGTTCCCCTTACGGCCTGCAAGCCCGTGACTGTCGTACTGTGCTGCATCTTGGGTTAATAAACCCGTGTTGTTTGTTGACCTCCTGCCTCGAGTGCCTTTTCTGCGCCGTGCCAGAGAATCGACGAACCCGGCCGTAGCGTCTTCGTTCGCTGCGGCAGTGGAGAACGTCGCGTCCCTTGCCGGTCGCCTCGTAGGGTAAGCTTTGTGCTAAACCTATCTCTACATAACTGGCGCCCAACTTGGTTTCGGCATGGCAGCGGAGCAGTCCCTCTCGAGGCACTCGTTCCTGCTCGATCCCGTGGCGACGGACTTGATCTCGTTCGATGCGGACGACGCCGGCAGCACGAGGTAAGCTCGCCTTAGCGGCCCTCGGCTTTCGGCCACCGGGAGAGATCCCGTATTTGGGGCCTCCTTTGGTGATAACCGCTCGAATGTGGATTATAGTCCTAGCCCAGCCAGTTTCGGGTTTTCTAGCTGGTCGAGACACACGCGGAGCACGTGCTTTCGGGCCCTTCCAATGCGTCGTCTCCGCTCGCTGGCCTTCCTTTGTTAGCGGCGCAGCTGAGTGACCAAACAGCCGCACCGGAGCGTCCCTACTTAGGCCACATGGTGCTGGCATTCACACGCTCGCTGTCCCATCGTTGTCACGAGCGTGAAGGGTTGACAGTGTCGTCCGCGAGCCAGCTCGCATAGGCAACACCGTCGCCGCGTTTTCCGTCGATCATGTTCCTCATGCGCGCCTGGGCGACGTTTTCGGCAAATGTGAGTAACCGCGCTCCGTCGTCGATTCCTTTGCCTGTCGTGTGAGGTATCGTGCATCCGTCGGTGCGGAAACCCTTCTCTTCTCTGTGCCGTTTATTGGCCCCTTTGGGTCTGGCGTGCATGGCGGAGAACAGGCGTGCGACCCTCGAACGGCGGCGCCTGCCTCGGAGCCGCTGCACACAACTGCGGCACAGCTCCAGGCAAAACGCTGCCTTCCATCTCGCGATCAGCACCGCTGTTTCGTGCGGCGCTTCGCGGTTGGTTGTGCGCTGGGAGAATCGCGCGCGCCGACAGCGCATTGTGCATCTCCCTGGTCTTTCGCTGCCCGTGATTCTCGGTCGCGTCTTTCTCGCGCGCACGGGTATCGTGAATGACTTCCCAAGCGGTGGCTATAGGGTCGTCCCTTTCGGCGCCCTACAACCATTTGCAACCTTCGTAGTGGCTACCGCTGCCTTTTAAGTTCGGGACGCCACTCGGGATTTCGCTCGCCGGTAGCTTGACTGCTATGTCAACATAGTGCCATTGGTGGAGGAAACGGACCCCATGGTGCTCGTCTGGCTTAAGCGCTTGCGCGAGCCCTCGGGCCGCCTCGCGCGCTGGACGTTGACTTTGCAGCGATACAACTTTGTTGTGCGCTACCGGAAAGGGAGTTTAAACGTCGTGGCTTACGCCTTGTCGCGTGCCTCCGTTTCGGTGTGACACTTGTGTCCGCCTCTCCCGAGAGCAATCGCACCGAGTAGACTCCGGGGCCCCTGGCTCCTATCGGTCGAAAGGCGCGAACCCCGACGGCAGATTGACTTTCGAGTCGACCGCCTCGGGTGAGCACGTCACTTCAGCCGGTATCCTGTTAAGCAGAGAAGAGATACCAAAGGCACTGCAGTGCGATCCGTTTTGGGCTCCAAAAGCCGTGCCCCCAAGGAGCGGCCGCGTATTGACAGTCTGGTATTGCTGTCGGCGCCGTGTGCCGTTTACGCAGTCTGGTATTGCTGCGGGCTCGTTGGATTCGCATCTGTTTGTCGCCGGCGGAGTTCTCCTGCGCTCCACATCCTACCAGAGGAAGCTCCCCAGGAGTCTTTTAAGGTGGAGGTACCCCGCAGTCTAAGGAAGGCCACCCTCGGCTATTTCCACGACTCGCGGTTGGCCGGACATGCGAGTGGCCGTAAGACTTTCCAAAAGTTGTGCCGCTCTGCTACCTGGCCAGGCATTAAACGTGACGCTCTTCACTCCACATGTGACAATGCGTGAAGTCTCGTGCGGGCAAACCCCCGGGCTCATGCAGCCGCCCTCAAACCCTTTCGTTGCCCGCAGCAGCGACTTGGGAGAGGGGGAGGCGGTCATACAACCGCAGGAAAACCGTAAAGCTGGCCCCAAGTCACGCCACCGGTACAACCTGCGGAAAAGCACCTAAGCAACCTTTCTCCCACTGACAGGTAGCTGGACTTTATTCCATACCTTGACAGTGAATGGAGAATAACCGCTAAGTTGCGGCGGCACACGTCTGGAAGTGGTAGAAGGCCCTCTTGGCCGAAAATACCCTCTGACGTGTTGTCGAAGCCATAACCTGGCAAGCGCCCCCTTTCGTTGGGCAGCACTGTCAGGCAGGCACCCCTTTTTGGCAAACCGCCTATTCCGGGGGCATTTCTGTCCACTCCTGCGTCGCCCCGTCGTCTCCCTGCGCCTACCGTGCCACCAGCCTGTTCCAGACCTGATGGCCTGCTGTTCCCTGGTCCTCCCAGCTGTGGCCTGCTTCCTGCCTTCTGGCCTGCAGCCACCACCTCCACCCAGCCTTACCCACCTGGCAGCTTCGGCAGCCGCCCTCGGCGGCTGGTCCGCCCACTCAAGATTTGGCCCAGGCCCGAGCGTGGTCGCTCCGGCTTCCGTTCCTGGCTGCCTGCTGTTCCGGCCTGCCGTTCCTGGTCAACCCCCGTCCCAGCGACTTCTGGCGGTTGGCTGCCGCACGCAACTTGCAGCCACACCTCTTACGTTCCCGGCTGTCAACCTCTCCAGACCGGCGAACTTCAAGCGGGCTGGCTGCCCGCCCTTGTGCAGTCTTGCCCCCGTTCCTCTTGGGCTGTGGACCTTTTCCCGGCAGTGGACTCTCCCCAGTGGTGGAACTTGTGGTGCAACTTTTGTGTTGCCATGGCCGACTTATGGACTTGTACCTTTGGGAAGACGACACGCCCCTGTTGGACTTTGCCCCTTTTGCCAGCCCCCTTGCGGCTGAGCTAACCTTGCCACTTGACAGTCTCTTTCACAGGCTGGCCTCGGTCTTTAGGAGGGGGGAATGTGGGAATCGAGCGCGCCCTCCCCTTTGGCGCCTCGTTCCCCAGCTAGCGCGTGTGTTGGCCCCGCGCGGCTCGAGCGCCGGGGACCGCCGTATATCGGCAGTATGGCGACGACGGCGGCAGCGCCAGGCCTCTTTGTCTGGTGCGAGCCATGCGTCGGCTTCCCGGCGCGCGGGCACGCGTCCGGGCATGCCTCGACATGCTCACATGCTCACGCCACCAAGCTAGCTTACGTCACTGCGCAACGCCTGTCCTCATTGGCCGCCAGTAACAACCTCCTTCCCCCTTGAGCTTGCTTCTGTCTGGCGCGGGCTTGCCCGCGTGAGATGCTCTCAGGCTGGCACGAGAGGTTGACGCGCTGCTCTAGCAGGCGGCTTCTCGTTCGTGTGCTCGACTGCTGCCCTTTGTGTGATAGTCGTAGCGCCGCTGGCAAGCGTACTCGATCGGTCTTGCGGAGTTCCCCTTACGGCCTGCAAGCCCGTGACTGTCGTACTGTGCTGCATCTTGGGTTAATAAACCCGTGTTGTTTGTTGACCTCCTGCCTCGAGTGCCTTTTCTGCGCCGTGCCGGAGAATCGACGAACCCGGCCGTAGCGTCTTTGTTCGCTGCGGCAGTGGAGAACGTCGCGTCCCTTGCCGGTCGCCTCGTAGGGTAAGCGTCTCGCAAACCTATCTCCACAGTATATGACAAGTTATGGAGGCGACCAGGAGAGCGCCCAGACGTAGGCGGCTAGATAGATAGATAGATAGATAGATAGATAGATAGATAGATAGATAGATAGATAGATAGATAGATAGATAGATAGATAGATAGATAGATAGATAAAGAATAGAACCAGACAGACAGACAGACAGACAGACAAGCAGACAGCAGACAGACAGACAGACAGACAGATAGATAGATAGATAGATAGATAGCATAGATAGATAGATAGATGATAGATAGATAGATAGAGTAGATAGATAGATAGATAGATGAATAGAGAGATAGATAGATCAATAGATAGATAGATAGATAGATAGATAGAAATGGCCACAAGTGCCTGAGGTTTGCTAAGAAATGCTTCGCATTTAAAAACAGCGCTACAAATGGACGAGGACTGTGTCATGTTTTCTTCCTTCGTCCTCGTCCATTTGTAGCGCTGTTTTTTTCCTTCACAATGTTACTATCTGTTAGTTCCCAATAATATTGTGTCTAACAAAGAAAAACGAGCCCTTAAAAGTCACCTTCTTTCCTTCGCGTGTGTGAACTGTCATTTGTTCACCGTTTTTCATGCTGTTTTTGTGTTCAAAGGTTTCTTTACGCCATTATTCTTGCGCACAACACATGCTCACAAAGACATGACATGCAGTGATTGTTATGTCACATCAGCTTATCCTTCTGTTCATACTCTCCAAGAGTACAAACTATGTAGGCCTAATTTTTCTCTATTGCACCCAAAATTTCAACGCCTGCCAGTGTATGTGTGTGTTCCGAGGGCATGATGGTGCACATGCGTTCGTGAATTCGTGTGTGTTGCCAATAGTATTCACGTCCAACAACACCTTTTAGCATGTACAGTAGAGGCATGCATTCCTGAAGTTTTTGTTCATGAGCAGTTTTTCCTATCTGTATTTCTTAGGTGACGACCTACGATACATGGCCGCTTGAGATATTAGGGGACCTCACACTTAGGTATAAGTGGCTACATATCCAATGTGATCGTAAGTTATGTGCCTAATCGTGCATTCCGTGTTCGAGTGGGCAATGTTTTGTCGCGAACATTTTTACAAGAAACCGGAGTGCCACAGGATGCGGTGCTCAGCTGTACGCTCTTTATTAAAAAAATAATGCCCTTTGCCTGTACATCAACCGTAATATCTTTTATTGAACATATCCCGGTGATGTGCAGATAGGGTTTAATTCGTGACACGTGCAGCTTGGCCTCAACAAGGTCCCCAAATGGGCTGATGACAACGGGTTCAGACTGAACTCCCAAGAAAGCACCAGCGTCCTTGTCTCTGGAAGAAGCCTGTACCCTAATACTGAATTTCTCATGCAGGATAAGCAAAGAACATAAATTTCTAGGCTTAATTTTAGACGCTAAGTGTACATTTCTACCGCGCGTCAAGTATGTTAAAAATAAATTGGTGAAATAATAATTACCTTAAAGGTGCTGTCACGCGCAATCTCGCGTATCGATAGAGAGTGTCTCATGAACGCGTATACGCACACGACTAGACAATGGACCCATAGTGCGTTGGCGGGCTAGTTGGTTGTTCGTGCTAAGTTTCTACGGCGCGACTGGACGCGGACGGAGAAGGGACACGCAAACACACACACAACAGCGCTGACTTTCAACTGGAATGTTTAGTTTTCATATGCACTTGACGCTTATATAGACACACGCGAGCAGGTGCACAGAAAACAAGAAACAAAAGCAAGACCCAAACGCGCATGTTTTGCCGCAATCACAACCATTTGCTACCTACCTAGAGTGCCGGATCCAGATATCTCTTTTCCTTATCTGACAGTGACAAGGATGGCATGCTGACACATGTATCATTCATTTTATCTATTTCATATGCTTCAATAATTTCTCTTGTGAATCGATCTCTTGCCCTGTTGAGAATGCTAGTTTTATCAAACATGGGAAAACAGCCACATCTTTTACAGTGAATAACAAAGTGTTCGGAAATAACTTTTGTGGCATTGTACTTATGTTCCCTCAACCTTTGATTCACACAACGGCCGGTACACACGAGAACATGACAGCGGGACGGAATAAATTACGCATTTAACGCAGGCCACGAACTCCTCGCTATGTTTAGTGGAACACGAAGTATTTTCTTTTTCAGTGTTCACTCGCCTGCAAAGTCCCTGCAGTCGCACGGGCGCAGAAAAAACAACGTCCTGATCGGACCTACTAGCAATCCTTTTCAGATTCTGAGATACGGTGTGTATGTAGGGCACTACTGCGAGCTTTTTCCTTCGAGGACCACTCTGACGCTCATTCGGATTTGACCGGTACTTTTTGCTCAGGCGTTCCGCCACCGCTGACAACAGTCTCATGGGGTAACCGGAGTCGCACAGACGCTTGGCCTGTCCCCACAAACGTTCCTCAATCATATGCTCACAAGACTTGGACAAAGAATGGTCCATGGTCAGGCAAGCGTCCGAGGAAGTTCCCGAAGCCGAGTTTGATAGGAGCGTATCCGAAGGCGTGGATGCCCTGTGTCGTACCCGTCCTTCAGGTGAAAACCTTTCGTCGGCTAGTACTGTTAGGTACATGAAGGATAATTCTCCGTCATTGTTATATGCGGACAAAGAAGGTGGCTTCGCGGTAATGCCCAAGTCCGTGTACTTGACAAAAGCCTCGGAGTCTGTATCCGCCGTGTTCAATGCGCATGACGACGTGTCGCTAAGGAAACTTCGAAATGAGGCAATAAAGTTGTGGAAAAGATATAATCTCGAAAGCCTAGCTAGGTCGATAGGAAATAGCAAAACGTTGCAGTTAGAAATATTTTTTACAGCTAAAACGCATAAAAGTGACTGTCCTCTCCGTGTGATTTTGTCCGAAAACGACACATGGCAGAAGTGTTTGGCATTGTTTTTACAGAAGCACTTGAAGATGCTTCCTGTTACGATCCTTATTTGGTAGTTAAGTCGGAGCAAGTTGAATTCTTTAGAAAAACTTGGCAGTAGGCTAGTTGGTTAAACATTATCGAAGATTTTTGCGCAAACTTGAATTGAATTCTTTAAGGTCAGGCAGGATCAGAACCTAGTCGTCTTTCCGATCGACGTTAAAGACTTGTTTCATTCACTTCCCCAGGCGGAATTGATGACATGTGCTGCAGATAGCATTGACAGGTTGGGAAGTGTCAATTTCCAGAGCGCTTCCGGCTCGCCCTGTGGTCAGTTTTTAGAGCTCCTCCACTTTTATGTAAACTCAACCTACGCAACTTCGGACGACCACATTGTGAAACAAAAAAAAATGGCATATGCATTAGGTCTTCCATCGCTCCCTGTTTGAGCGATCTATTTCTGGCTCACCGCAACAAGCTCCATCGCGATCGTTTGACAAGTACTGACGTCGTCAGCGTCTTCAGATTCGTTGACGACTACCTAATTGTTTCACGCCTTGACTCTAACAACTTTGACGCGGCGGTCACTAGAACCCTGATCATTTTTACTGACGTGTTGTCCCCTCTCTTACTGACGCATGAAGTCCCGAAGGACAATTTCATAAGATTTTTGGACATAGGGCTGTATTGCTGTCTAAGAGGTGTTTGTTGGAGCTACGAACCCAGAGGTAACAAGCCGGTGTTGCCATTTGCATCTACGCACTCCAAGTTAGTCAACTGTACTGTGATTCAGTCGTGTTTTCACAATTTTTGTCCAAGTCTTGTGAGCGTAAGGTTGAGGAAAGTTTGTGGGGCCAGGCCAAGCGTCTGTGCGACTCCGGTAACCCCATGAGACTGTTGTCAGCGGTGGCGGAACGCCTGAGCAAAAAGTACCGGTCAAATCCCAGTGAGCGTCAGAGTGACACTCGAAGGAAAAAACTCGCAGTAGTGCCCTACATACACACCGTATCTCACAATCTGAAAAGTATAGCTAGTAGGTCCGGTGTGGACGTTGTTTTTTATGTGCCCGTGCGATTGCAGGGACTTTGCAGGCGAGTGAACACTGAAAAAGAAAGTACTTCGTGTTCCACTAAACATAGCGAGAAGTTCGTGGCCTGCGTTGAATACGTAATTTATCCCGTCCCGCTGTCATGTTCTCGTGTGTACATTGGCCAGACCGGCCTTTGTGTGAATCAAAGGTTGAGGGAACATAAGTACAATGTCACGAAAGTTGCAGTGGCAGCTTATAGTTTATGACACATCTATAGTAGTTGTCACAAACGATGCCCCTCATACACATACGGATATACTTCCTCGCGCTGCTGCATAAATATAGCTGCCAAGAATATTATACTGGTGCATCAAAGTCCCATGCTAGCGCGTCCTACCCAGGGTTGGCCCATCCTTCTCGGATGCCGGCATTCTGCCCGCCAACACAAGCATTTGCACAGCCGAGGCTTCAGTGTTATTTGAAACCGCTAAACACATTAAACAATTAAATGTGCCAAGGGCAGTTATATAAACCAAGGTTATATACACCAACTCCATAAGTGTCGTAAAAGTTTTGAAAACCCTGAAAACCTCCAGAAATATTTTAATCATATCGCTCTATATATTCAGTACTATGCACAACCTCCGCGTCCAAGCATTATGTCTTGGTGTGCTGGATTCCAGAGCACCGCGAGATCAAAAATGTGTTGGCTGGTAGCATTCATCCATGCTGTCAATTCTTCAATCATTGACTCTGTAATGGACTAAAAACCACTCATACGGAAAAAGCTCAGGGCTTAATGGCAGAGATTATGGGATCTAGAAACGCATAATAAGTTACACGTGATTAAACCATGCCTCCGCAACTGGCCACTCACACCAAAAACACGCCTTACTCGTCCCGGTAGTTGCGCTCCGGTTCAGTACGCCTTAGGGACTATACACGCGCCATCCGCACACCCGCTCCGCACGTGGCGGGACACCTGCCGCCCACAAACGGAGGGCGAAAAAGCGGAACGACACCCAATCGTCGCACACGCGGTGCCCGCATGAGCGGCTCTGGGGCGCATTCTGGTTGGACGACATTATGACTGTTGAGGCTGGCAACCGTTCCGCGAAGCTACAGTTTTCGAGGTCGGCAACCATTAGCAACAGCACACGACGCTGGCATTTTCTTGAACATGTGGGTTTAAGTCGCCGCGTTTATGACGAAAACGAGGCTATTGCATTCTAAGATCGTGTTTTTCGGCCGCATGTGGTGCGTCGCCGCTGTCATCTGTGTTCGAGGGATTCTACGCGCACCACTTTTTGTTGTTGTTATCATTGTTGTTACCGCATACAACTCGTATCGCTCGGTTGCATTCGGCACGACGGCGATCTTTTATTTATGCTGTTGACAGCCTGCAGGAATGTAGCCGCAAACGCGTAGAAACACATTTTATAACAATGAAGAAAAGGCATACAGCGGCAGCGGCATTGCACGCTCTGATACCGCCATGTTATCTACCAGCAGCCAAAGAAGTTCTGGCCTTGCAAGTTCAATTGTTGTAGATATATAGGTTGTATGGTAGTACATAGATTGACTGATCAGTGCTGTTTATGATTGAGCGCGGGTGTGTTGATAGCGCGTGGTTTGATGACGTACTTTTTACTTTGCTGTTTACCAATTCCTGTTTGATCTTTAAAATATCAAAGTGAGCTCGATACATGAAAATTTAAAGTATTAGAAGTTTCAGCAAAGAAGAAAAAGTTTGTTGGCAGTTGTAATGAGATTCATTACAACAGGCATTCAAAGCTATGTGTATATGGAGTAGTGCCTTATGAGAGATGCTAGGTTATGAAATATTTTCAAAATCATGCAAATATGAAGCATACATAATGTTTGTTTAGATTGCTCACAATACACCTTATTGTGGCTGAAAACACAAAATTTCTGCTTTTTTTGTTGGTGTTAAAAATGCCGCCCCAAACAGCTGTTGCATATACACATCTGACGGTTTCACTTTTTCTTTGGTACAACCCATTCATTGCTGCATTCCTGTTGCTAACCTCATCTTCTTGTCACTCTGACGATATGGACCATGACATACCTCGACTGTCTAAGCCTCAGTGAGGAGAATATATGGTAGCACTAAGGGCACATAGTCAGGATTTTATTTGGGAGGGAAGAGTCAACAAACGTGCTGGACGTCTCCACCCACTTGGATGTCTTATGGATAATGCATGGCAAATTGTAGCTGTTTCAGCTCCACAACTCCCCCCCCACCCCCCCATTGAGCTCTTGGCAGGAGATAATCTTATGTTTGGCTGTGTTCACAACACAGTATGGTTGGCATGTTTGGGTAAAATGCCCTTTTTGGACCCCAATCCATGAAAATTGTTCATTAAATAATTTTTGTGCTGCAGCTAAGGTAGCAGTTCTTTTTCAATATTATTCTATATCTCGGTCTCTTCTGGGAGGCCATTGTTACAAATAAAAGAAGACTAAGGGGTGAGGCTCAAGAGCAACTGCCACGGGCGCTGGCACGCTCAGTTGGTTCTAATCCTTCGATACAGCCAGACGGCCGGGTTCTGTTTCTCTCTTCGTCTATTCGTTACATTCGTTCTGGTTTCTGACGTAGATGTCGCGGCGCTCTGGATCTTGTGACATCCAGTGGATGGCAATCTGGGAGTCAGTCCAAAAAAATGGTCTTGTCTTTTGGAAACATGGTATGTTCTTGATGTGGTTGTAGATCCGAGCCGCTGTAAGACAGGCTAGCAGTTCCAACCGAGGCAGAGAGATAGCTTTCAGTGGTGCAATTCGCCCCTTGCTCATAAGAAGGTAAGTACTGCGTTCTTGCGAGTGCATTGACTCAGCACACACGTAGACAGCTACGCCGTACGCCCGCATGCTAGCATCTGCGAAGACGTGTAGCTCGGTGGTTTTAATTGGATGCCCTAGCGCCCTCTTGACTTGTCGTGGCAGGCGAACCTCGCTTAGCGTCGGGAGCTCGGAACACCAGGCGTCCCATGCTGTTGGCTGTTCTTGCGGTAGTGGGCAATCCCATGGATGCTTCATTTTCCAGAGATCTTGGAAAATCAGTTTAGCTCCAACAGTGAACGGCGTGAGGAAGCCGAGAGGATCGTACAAGTTAGCGAATCCTTGGAGCGTTGTTCGTTTTGTGGTGGGCATGGTTGATACAAATTTGACGACGTGGTCGGTGCTCACGATAACGGAATCATTGTCTCTTTCCCAGCAAAGCCCGAGGACCTTCATTCTATGTGGATCGCCGCCTTCATCTTCCAATGACAATAAGTCCGTCCGGAACTGTTCTCTTAGCAAGGAGCTGTTTGATGCCCACTTACGAAGCTCCATGCCGGCGTCCGCTAGAATGATTCTCGCCTCCGAGTAAATACGTTGAGCCGTCTGCAGGTTGTCCGCACCGACCACTAAAACATCGACGTAAAATGACTGTCGGAGGCATTCCACTGTTTCGGGGAATTGCTCTTCCGAGACTCGGAAACGGTGATGTAACGTTGCTCCTAGGAGAAAGGGGCTGGACTTAGCGCCGAAGGGCACACTGGTCATTCGCCAGTGAACGATTGGCATGGTTCGTGTTCCGTCGGGAGATGAGCAGCCCATAGGAAGCGCAGCGCATCTCTGTCCTCCGGGCGAATGCTTATTTGAAGGTACGCCTTCTTAAATCAGCCACCATGATTATTGGATGCATACTGAAGTTGAGCAAAAGTTTAAGTAAGTCGCTAAAGTGGTTGCTTGGGCGAGTTGGTACGACATACGTTACATAAAAAACAGCACTAAAAAACGGCGGACAAGAGAAAGAAGGACACAGACGGCGGCGCTGACTTGTAATAAATCTTGTTGTAAGTCAGCGCCGCCGTCTGTGTCCTTCTTTCTCTTGTCCGCCGTTTTTTAGCACTGTTTTTTATGTGAAGTAAGTAAGTCGGCATCCATCTTGGGCCCTTTCATGAGCACGTTGTTCAGGGATGGTTGACCGGGAGCATGAGATGACGCGTCAAAAATAACCCGAAGCTTGCTGGTGACGACAGCATGACGCATTACTACATGATGCGGCATGTAGTACGTATTGGGCTTGGGCACCGTGTCGTTGTCTTGAACTCGTTCTGCGTGGGATTCGTTGAAGTATGCCTTGATGGTGTCGTCATAACGAACAAGAAGATCTGGTTGCTGTCGGAAGCGACGGAGCTGCATCAGGCGCCGCAGTTTAGCGAGGTCGTAGTTGCTTTGGCCGGTTTCCAGACCAGGCTCCCGAAGAAGGGGAACCTCGTAGTGCTCTCCTTTCTTGGACACGTCATTTTCGAACAATTCAAGGGCGATGCTGTCGCTTTGGCTGCCGTCAGGACTGTCTTGCACACCTAGAGAGTCGATGCACCATAAGTTGGCAATTCGCATGTCCAGGGCGGTATCGCTTTCGGTGGCTTCTTCGACAGCAATGAAGAGAGAAGTAGCTCGCGTTCTCGATCCTTGTGCTAGGTTGCTCAGAGTACCCTGAATGGTCCATCCAAAAAGGGTTTCTGCCGCCGTTATCTGAGGGGAAAGCCGTGGTATCTGTCCGGTTGCCACATCCCAGTAGACGTCCAATCCTATTAATACACTGATGTCGTCCTCCCGGAATGTTGTCGCTTCTCGACGTGCATCAGCCAGGAGCATACCTTGCCGTGTCATCATGGTGACGAGCTCGCCGTCTGCTGGTGGACTTGTCACTGGGCTAATTTCTGGTATTGCCAGAGCTTCTATTGTGGTCTGGTTACTGCTATGTTGGCTCCGAAGCGTCACCGCAACGCGCTCACAAGTCAGAGTCGCGGGACGTTGCGTTTTCCCGAAAGTGAACAAGACGCTCAGTTCCTCGAACGGGACAATTCAAGGCACGAGCGATGTCCTGCCTAACGAAAGAGCGTTGACTTCCTGTGTCAAGCAGGAAGCGAACCAGCGCTGTCTTTTCTGGCGCGATAGCCCGTGCCCGGCCAGTCTGTAGCAGCACGGGTGTGAGACCAGCGCCGCTAGTTGACACTGAAGTTGCTCTAGATGGGGTTGTGGCAGATCCTGATGCGCGATCGTGTGGTGCCGAGGCGTTGCCGGTACGCTGTGACCGGGTCCTGACGTTGTTGATGTCGCATAGCGAAGTCAAATGCCGTCCAGCGCATTGGTGGCACTGCAGGGATCTGAAGGTTCGGCAATCGTTGGCGAAGTGGTTGCGTTTGGCGCAGCGGACGCACAGCTTGTCCACCAGAAGCCTCCTTCGTTTCTCTTCCGGAGTGAGGCGTTCGGAGCACTCCTGAATAGTGTGTTCGGGCGAGTTGCACAGCAGGCAGGGGCGCGAGTAGGGAGGCCGAACTTCGGCTGATAAAGCCACAGCGGATGGCAGGGGTGGTTGTGGTGGCCGGAATTCTCGCTGCGGATGCCGCCGGCTTGTGGACGATGTCGCTTCCTCGAGACCGCTTTCCTCCCGTATTTCTATCTGAACTCGAATGAACTTCATGAGGTCTTTCACTTGTTATGACTGGGCTCCTTGAGATGTATCAGCGTTTTCCGCTAGCAGGGCTTCCTTTTGCCGCTAACGATACAGGATGCTGAGGTCCGGAGGTAACGCCTTCAAGAGGATGCGCCGCAGAACCGTGCAATACTCTCCTGGAGACACACCGAGACCTTCCAGTGCGTTGATGCGAATTGCTGTCTCGTCATAGAGATTCCTTAATTTGGTCACGTCGGCTGAGCTTCGAACTGGCGCGACAGACAGCAAATTGTCTAGATGATCGTCGATTAGCATGTCGCGACGGCCGAAACGGTCGGACAAGATCTGAATGGCTAGGTCGTAGTTATCTTCAGCGAGGCAAGTACCTTGGATTGCTGCCTTGGCTGCCCCAGTCAGGTATGTCAATAGGTATTTGAATTTGTCGATTTTTGGGATCCAGTCGTTGTCATGAATGCTGACTCGGTATTGGTCCCAAAATCCTTGCCACTCGCGCCGCTCACCGGCAAAACTTGGGATGTACAGCTTGGGCAAGGCGATGCGAGATGGCGGCGTTGATGTTGAGAGGCCGGGCGGCCGGGCGAAGGTGAATTTGCTACCTGCGTCGATGTCTATGTGAGAGGCTCACTGGTAGGACTTGCGGTAACAGGGACGGATGCGGGTGGCGTCGGGGGCCACGGCTCGGTTGCGCGGCGAACTCTCGTTTGTGCATAGCTGACTTTCTCCTCGTACTCGTAGGCGGTAGTCAGTTCTGCTTCCAACTCATCATCGTGAAGTGCGGCCTGGATTTCGCAGTCGAAGTGGACGACTTGGGCGTTTTTTTACCACGATTAGGTCGAGGATCTCCGGGAGCATGCCATCCGGGGTGGTCAAATCTGTGAGCAGGGCGTCGAGTGTTGATAGGGCTTTGGTGATGGCGGTTCGGGCGAAGCCGCGCTTAGTGCGTAGTTGGTCCATGGTGGAAGGTCGAGGACCAGACGACCGGGCGGGTTTCGGCACCAGAACGAATGTAACGAATAGACGAAGAGAGAAACCGAGCCCGGCCGTCTGGCTGTATCGAAGGATTAGAATCAACTGAGCGTGCCAGTGCCTGTGGCAGTTGCTCGCGAGCCTCACCCCTTGTCCTCTTTAATTTGTAACAGCCGTCAGAGGTACCCTTGAATCAATGCATTTCCCTGTGTCGAAGTAATATTCCGCTGGCTGGCATGGACTAGTGCCAAATGTAGTAAAATATGGGCTTCATCTAAATATAGGGCCTCCATGATATGTTGTGATGTGCACAATGCCTCTTTCTAAGGCACATTTCTAGCTGGCAATGTATTTGGGGCAAAATCGTCTCAGTAAGTTCAATTCATTTATCACTCTTCAAATTTATGAATTTTAGAGGTTTCTGCAAAAAAAACCTCGCTGAAAATGTGATTGACTGAAATCTGTAGGGTTTTGGAAGCATCAAAACGTGTTCATTCCTCACTGGTCAGAAGGAACACTTCTGTTCACTTTAACTCTAGCTACACAAATGAGAACAACCACAACATAGAGTAATACTCTGGGCAAGACCATGTTATTGGCCCCAGGCATGGCCTTGGCTTTAACTAGGCGGCACTCATGACAATTTGTGATGTCTTCTTCTTTGGCTGCCAAGTTAATCAGCAAGCTTTTTTATAGTATGTTTTTCAAAATCTGCCATGTTATCCTGATTTAGGAGTGTGAAACTGCTTGCGGAATTTCGGCACTTTGTTTTCTAGTACGTATGTTGTATGTTTTTCCATTGCTTATGTGGATGTAATGTGTGCCTTCACACTTTACGTTCACACCGTCATGATGCAGAATAACAACATTCAAGTGAATACCGAAATGCATGTGGGTTGCAGCAGCGTTGTACGCCTTGCCCTATTAAGCATAAGCTGCGTGCATATAGCTTCTTCCCAATGACAACTGTCTGAACTTGTTATGGCATGTGGAGTTGAGATGGGGCATTGGCATGCTAATGTTTTTGTCATACATGAGGTACAAAATCAACTATCAGCCATACTTTACTATCCCATTGAGCCAATTCTTTCCTTCAGCTGTGGTAGTTGTAATGTGAAAAATGTTACGTAAATGCAGTGGATACGTCAATAATGGTTTTCCATATGGCTCCTGTAATATTGAAGAATCATCAGCAAATTGCACACCCTTTTTGAGTCGCTGTGATTAGCCATTTCGTCTTTCTGGTACAGTCTCCTATCATAAAGCAGAACAGAGGTAGCCCAGCAGTCCCGCTAGCACCCCACAAAAATGATTATTTGACGATCACATTACTTTCTTGATAAGTGAAATACTCTATCCCTTGGTGTTCTTATTTTACTACCAAATACGACTTCGGCAAAACCACCTTATTTCTTCTTGTTGTAGTGGTAATGTACAGTGCAACATACAATTCATGCATGTATTGAGGACCGAGGTTTACAAGTGCACAGAGGGCACTAATGACTACAAAACAAGGCCCAGGTGGCTGACCATCTGCCACTACATTTAATTTAAGAAATGTATCGTACAGCAATAAAGTGGTCAAAAGGGCAACAGAGGCTAGAAAAATATGGAAAATGCATACAATGACGTACACAGCTGGCCAGTTATTGCATTTTATTTCAAACAAACCCATGATAATCAACTGAATAAACTTTTCAATGGGTTTAAAAGGTTTGCCTTCTAGTATATGCTTGAATGGACGATGAAATGAAAGCTCATATGGTGCAACAGACTAGCTGGGATGGAACATTTAGCCACATGAGCTGTCATACTAATTGCAACATTAATTGCAATATTGCAAGCATTAATTCATTTATTGTGTCTGCCATAGGTCGGCAATAAACGTGGAGCTCACTCTGACTCACTCATGCAACATATTTTGCCCTTAGAACTCACTCTGACTCAGACTCTCCAAAATTTTCCTGCACCGGACTCACTCGGACTCAGACTCACTTAATTTTTCTCAACCGAACTCATTCGGACTCAGACTCACAAAAACTTTACTGACCCGGACTCACTCAGACTCATGTCTCGATACGAGTCTGAGTGAGTCGACTCATGAGTTTGCCGACCTATGGTGCCTGCACAACTTTTTCATCCTGTAATGAAAGACGATAATGCTTGCATTGTAGAAGGTTGTTTATTAGCAACATGCACAGGATATAGATATAGCATAGGGTAAGCAAGGAAACATTCAGGCCGTTCTTGGGTTTCAATGCAGGCCCACAGATAGTTCTTGGGTACACTTTTTAAAAAATTAACAATACGTTTTGTGCAAACGTGACGCTGTGATCATGTTCAACAGCCAGCTAGTCATAAGCAGGGTTGCCAATGGTGGCTACTTTTCGCCAAATTGGCGAATTTGAGAGGCCCGTGGCGACCTAAAATTATGAATGGCGACATGGCGAATTTTTGGCGATTTTCGGCTTAGGTCTCCACCGAGTTTTGAATCCTAAGCTCAGTGTCTTCCCAACGAATGAGCGGCAACATTCTCAGTACTTTTCTTGGTTTTAGACCCACGAGTAGAATGTGCACATCACGCGTCATTCGGTATGTCCTTCCTGTAACTCGTGTGTACCTCCTCAGTTCATCTAGAGAGATAATAAAACGTTTATTTGATGTTCTGTGAAAATAAGATCAGTGAGTGGGATCCTTAGTTCGGGATGCCATCTAGATGCAGGAGGTACTGGAACGTCCCCCAGCGACATTCTAGCAAAATGTAAGTCAGCGGACTGCCTTGCAAACCGCGAGGGGGCAGTGATTGACTATAGGTTTATGGCTTTAGGCGCTTTAAGCTTATCTGAAGTTTCGCATCTGAAGGGGCAAGACCACGGGTTGGCCGCGTGTTCCGACCATTTGTTCCGCCAAAGCTCGAACTGCTCTGAATAGCTTGGCGACTTATTCACTGTTGCAGTACTCCCAGTTCCGCTCGCAAAGACTGTTTTGGAATAGCGAAGAGAGGCGGATACGCGGCTATTTCTGCAATAAAAATTATTTATTGAGGCATTTTTCACTGTTCTCGGTGAGCGTGTGCAATAAACCAATTGCTATATAACATTTTACATTGTTATACACCAATAACGCATCGGGTTGACGCGTGTAGATATAAGTAACTATAAGAAAGGGTCGGTGATGTCCGGTATCATATTAGTTCACACTGAAAAGGTGTAAGACTCACTAATGATCGGTTCCTGTAAGAATTCTGTCGTGTTACCTTCAATAAACCTTTTAATTCTTTTAATTCATATAAGGGTACGTAAAGCTGTCTACAAATAATGCTTTCACGGTTTTCGTCCAAGGTTTATACCCCACTTTTATCTTTGAAACGAGAGGACAGGGATGGAAGGATATCATGAGCGTTTCGTTCATTCACAATTGCGCCACCACGCACATCTTGCGGCTAGTCGGAGAAGCAGCACCATGCACTCCCATGGTGAAGCGGGCGATACGACTGGCATCGAGAAACGTCCATATAATTTAAGGGTCTTGAATGGTACTGTATTCTACGGGGCTATACGTGAGTGGAAATTTTTATTACTGGGTATGCCGCACATATCTAAAATGGCTACTTTTTTGGCGAAATTTGTAAAAAAATTGCGACTTTTGGCGACTTTTTGCTCGTCGTTTGGCGACTTTTACTCGAAAGTCAGTGGCAACCTTGGTCACAAGTAGAATAAGAATAGCCCTATCAGCACTATAAAAAGCAATTTAAGAAGTCTGTTTTGTAAAGGCAGAGCAGCCGAGCCAATGTGCTCAACATGAATTGATTATGCATTCACACATACTATACAAATCCACACATCATCAGTAATACTTTGTTCCGTCTCATACTTTTTACCATTGTACATGTACAGCCAAAGAGTAGGTTTCTCCGAAATTATTCAGTTTGGACGGGTGTGATCACGCACACATACACTCACAGACGGAGATACATAGTGATTGTACTGGCCTCCCAGCCCCTCATTTCCTGAAAATAACATACCAGCTACGCCCCTGGCACAAGGTTTTCATTAACGTAGCCTGACAAATCAGCCATTGTAACTTATTGCACTGAAAGCAACCTTGAGTTGGTCTTAATTTTCGTTCAGGATGGCAATGTGGACATCATACTTGCACGTATGAGTCAACATGTGAGCTGCTTTCTTCACAACTTATTACACTGTGCATTGTTTATAGCAGCACCAGGGTGTCGCACCAAACCCCAACCAAAAACAGTACCCAAACTGTAATTTTGAGCGAGACTGAACCCAAATCAGTCTTCTCGGAACATGCCTGAACTCAAATGAAAAAACATTTATTATCAGTTTAGAGCAATGTATTTAAATGTAGGACATCAAACCGAACCAGTACCAGAACTGAACACATAACCGAAATTATGTTCTTGCAAGAGTGTCTGCAACCACATCGTAATTTGCAATACCAGTTATTGGCTCGCATCAAAGCGGTTCAATGTAGGTGTAAGCAACAGCATATGTTACCGCTTACATGGAGAGGTTGAGTACACCAATTCTGGTGCAGTGCCGTTGTTGCATAGACAACTGGCTTCCGGAAAAATCGACAAAGGGGTTCACTAATGGCACAGTCACCTGCCATTGAGTAAGTGCATCTCGCCCTTGTGCTATCGTATTGCGTCAAAAACTGTTTCCAGTCTTCTTAAGTGCTCCTCAAACGTTGCAGAAAAGACAATCACGTCATCGACGTACACCAGGCAGGTTTGCCACTTAAGTCCCGATAGTACAGTGTCCATTAGACGCTGAAACGTTGCTGGCGACGAACACAAACCGAAGGGAAGCACCTGAAATTCATAAACTCCGTCGGGCGTGACAAAGGCGGTCTTTTCACAGTCTCTCTCATCCACTTCAATTTGCCAGTAGCCGCTTTTTAAGTCCATTGACGAAAAGTAACGGGCGTTCCGTAGCCTATCAAGGGAATCATCAATACGCGGCAGAGGATAAACATCCTTCTTTGTGATCTGGTTGAGCTTCCTGTAGTCGACGCAGAAACGCAAGCTGCCGTCCTTCTTTTTCACGAGTACTACAGGCGATGCCCAAGGACTGTTAGATGGCCGAATAACGCCATCTTCCAGCGTCGTTTTCACTTGTTTTTGGATTGCCTCACGCTCCTATGGGGCAACGCGATAAGAACTTTGCCGGATGGGTCTGGCATCGGAGTCTGTGATGATGCGGTGTTTCGTGAGCGGTGGTTGACCAACTCTAGAAGTGGATGAGAAGCAGCCGTGAAACTTGTGGACCAGCGCAAGAAGGCGGTCTCGCTCGATAACGGATAATGTCGGACTAACGTCAACAGATGTCGGTGTATTGATAGTAGACGCTGCCACCTTCTCAACCAGATGGCAATCTTCGATTTGCGCAAGTTCATCGAAATAGGCAATGGCAGTGCCACTGACGATGTGTCGGCGTTCCTTGCTGAAATTCGTCAACAGGAGTTCAGCGCATCCATCGCTGATATTGATGACGGCCCTGGCAATAGAAATGCCGCAAGTGAATGTTAGCTCACTGATGTGTTCAGCGACGCCAGTGCCGCTCTGCAGGCTGTCGCAGCGCACGGGTACAAGGGAGCAACTGCGTGGCAGGAGTATAACGTCGTCACCGGCGATACGCAAACGAGGTCGCTGGTTTTCCTCATCGTTAGCAGTGCCCGAGTGTGTAGCAAACGTTACGCTCTTGTCGCGGATGTTAATCACAGCCCCGTATTCGCGCAAGAAATCTATTCCTAATATGAGCTCTTTACAGCATTCACGAAGAATGACAAGGGTGGCGACGAAGGTTGAAGCCGTGATTATGAGTCGGGCCGTGCACTTTCCAACAGGTGTCATCAACTGACCTCCGGCAGTTCTGATATTGGGCCCGTGCCATGGTGTCTTTACTTTCCTTAATCTGTCGGCTAATTGTAGGCTGATGATCGAAAAGTGGGAGCCAGTGTCAACAAGAGCCGTCACTTGATGGCCGTCAATGTGAATGACAAGGTCAGCGCTGACCACTTCGCTTACATCGGCAGGTGTCGTATTCGTCGCAGTCGTCGTAGTCGTCGTTGTAATCGCAGTCTTCGGCGTCGGTGTCTTTGAGTTGTCGTTCGTCTGTAGTGGGGACTGTTCGGAATTTCGACGATTGGCAACCCCACCCCCGGAGGTCGCTGCGTCTAGTTTCCCAGTCGCAGGCTAGGGGACCTGCCTCTGGTGACGTCGGCAAAACTGCGACGATTCGGTGAACTATACTGTGCAGGAGATGGAGAACGTGATCGGGGCGTGGTTAGATTTTGCGGCGGAAAATTCAGAGGAGCGTCGTTGTGCGTGCGTCGACCGTCATGCGTAGCGTAATCGGGGTGGGGAGGAAATCTCGAGTACTGAGCCTCGCGATAACGGCAAACTCGATAGACGTGCCCTGCTTCGCCACAATGAAAGCACACCGGTCGACGGTCAGCGGTACGCCACAAATCAGTTTTCCGACGCTGGTAGTTCAGTGGGGATTCTCCATTGAACCACGTTGTGGCGTTCGTGTGTCGACCGTACGGCATTCTGCGTGTTGGCGAGATCGGCGAGGTTGGTGGTGATGAGATAGGCTGTGTTTGCAGGGTAGGTGGTGGCCTAGTCGGAGCCGGCGGCGTCGGAGGTGCGATGACTGGACATCGGACAGCATCAGCGTAAGTAAGATGCCGTTGTACATCACCATAGCCTGGCGAAGAAAGAGCTTGACGAACCTCTTCCCGGACGACATCAGCGACAAGAGATAATGCCGGCGTCGGTTCTGTTGGTGGAATCAAACCGAGCTGCCGAAGCTCCTCTCGCAGAATCTCCCGGATGACTTCACGCAGAGGCTTGTCGTTAGTCAAAGTCATGACTGAGGTACTCGATACCGAGTTGATCATGTGTTCATGTTGGCGGTATCGCTGCTGTAAGGCCCGTTCGATCGCTGTGCCCTATTTAGTGAATTCAGCGACTGTTGTCGGTGGATTTCTGACAAGCCCGGCAAACAACTGCTCCTTCACTCCTCGCATGAGATACCGCAACTTCCTTTCTTCTGGCATCTCAGGGTCTGCCCTACGGAAAAGACGGGCCATGTCTTCAGCGAACATAGCAACGCTCTCGTTCGGTTTCTGGATGCGAGATTCCAGGAGACGTTGCGCATTCTCCCTCCGGTCGACACTGGTAAAAGTGTCGAGCAGCTGGGTGCGCAAGTCGTCCCACGTAGCCAAACTCCTCTCCCGGTTAATGTACCACGTCTGAGCATTGTCCTTGAGGTAGAAATAGACGTTCGAAAGCTTGGCGTCTGAGGTGGTCCATTGATTGTATTTCGCAGAGCGTTCGAACTGGTCCAGCCAATCGTGGGCGTCTTCATAGGCTTCCCCTTGAAAACACTCAGGAATCATAGGATTCTGCAGTGTCCCGTGCGATGGAGCTGCAGTGGCCATGGTGGTTGAAGGACGAT
Source organism: Rhipicephalus sanguineus (assembly GCF_013339695.2). Classification (NCBI taxonomy): domain Eukaryota; kingdom Metazoa; phylum Arthropoda; class Arachnida; order Ixodida; family Ixodidae; genus Rhipicephalus; species Rhipicephalus sanguineus. Next base: position 10,554,939 of record NC_051181.1, read on the forward strand.
TGCTGGAACCTTCTGGCAGGGGATTGAGCTCGGGCGCCAGGCCTAGCCGACGGCGACTGAAACGGTGGACCTGTGTTTCGACGCGTGGTGGCGATTCCGGGCTCGATCGTCGGCTCCGCGATGGGGTGCCAAGCATGAAGCTTACCCCGCACCTCCACCAGTGTAACGACGCGGGATCGACGATCGAAAGGAGAGCGACCAACAAATACGCTTTATGAAAGACAGCAACGTCTTCTTCGTCCCTGCACTGGGGCCAGTGTCCTCGCGCTGCTTCATTGTCGACGCTACTAGCACATACGCGCGGCAGTATACGGTGCATGACGGCGGCGACGGCAAAAATCAGCCGAGGCTGTCCATATAATTGCAATAAAACATGTGCGAAAGCAAGCGTGATGGCGATGGTGGTGATGGTGACGACGTCGACGCGTGTCGCAACTTAGGAAGGTTGTGTACAAGTTCATGCTTTATATTGCCGTTCATTTTAATTTAAAAGTACCTGTACTAAGTTTTTACAAAAGTAATGCTTTTTTGTACAAATCATGGCGGCATGATGTAAGTTGCGTTGCAAACGAATATAAGCATAGCCTTTGACACTTAAAGCATAGGCTTTAAGAGAGTACTGACACGAATTTAAAAAAAAAATCGGATTGTTGCTCTAAATAAAAATACTGGTGTCGAGAAAGCTAAAACGAGCATTGCGGTTAGAGCACTGCGCGGGCTCGGGCCTGCCCGAAAACCCGGGCCCGGCCCGGCCTGTGGGCCGGCCCGGGCCTGGCAAAGTAGTTTCCACGGTGGGCCCGGGCCGGGCTCGGGCCTGAAGCTCCGGGCTTAGGGCTGGGCCCGGGTTTGAGGTGGCGGGCTCGGGTCGGGCCGGGCTTGGACTTTGCTCTCTTCTTAAAGGGTCACTAAAGTGAAACACTGAATCGGTTTAGACCGATAAAGTGTACTCTGAGAACCCGAACCTCATTAATTTCACCATCAATGTGTTTATTAATAAAGGAGAAAATCAAGGTCAGAGTTTCATTTTGAAATCTCCGCACGTGATGTCACAGATTTCAAACTGTATTCGTCCTATTTTGGGGACATTGGCTCAACGAAATTTTCAGAAACTTGGTATGTTAAGTCTATGACCCCCTCAGAGGTCAATGCACTTCATTTTTACCCACTATAAACTACGTAGGGCCCAGTAGATGCCGTCAGAATCTATGACGTCACGGCGTTTGCTGCGTGAATTGCAAGGTGGCGTCGTTACCTGCATTTTCTTGCGAGTTTTCTCTCTTACCAAGTCTCACCGATCTCGGAGGCGTGTGCGTTGGAGATAGATTGAGAAGGCGCAGGTTGGCACAGCAAACATGGTTTACTTACACACAAGAAAACTACAAGAAAACACTCAAAACAACTAACAGTGAAAATCTTATAAACACGAAATATGCGAAAATCAACAAACACAATTCTCAGCACTTTCAAACCTCCGACTAGCGTTGCTACTAGAGTGGCTGGCCACATAGGGCTCGCCGTCGAATCGTAGTCTGAATGCAACACCCTTACTTGGTTCCGTCGAACTCCATAAGTTCCGCCTCCGTGGGTTGGATCCGCACTCGATGTATCCGACGATCCTCTTCAATCGTCGCTCCGACACGTGACGGTTAGCCACGCTGCCGTAAGCCTCTTCCCGGTCGCTGACGTGGCAAGGAGTCTGTCGCTTAGGCCTAAGTACGAGCTGGGCCCCTGCTGTACATGATGACGTGGCGTTCCGGGGATTGTTGCTGGCCGAAGTTTGAAGGGGGACTGCTGCTGGTGCGTCCGGAATTGCCGCAAGGTGCTGCAGCACCTCCGAGGAGCCTCTCCCGAGCGTCGTCGAGGTCAACGGCCACGCCACGGCGTGCCAGCTGCACGGCCTCCGGAATCGAACGCCCGCTGCCTTCCCGTTGACAGAACGTAGCTGCCACTGCGACCTTCTTCTCCAGTAGCCACGCAAACAATTCCAGCTCATCGAACTGCTGTCTTCGTTTACGGCTCGTGTCACGCGCATCGCGCCGTGTGCTACCATGCAGGGGCGTAGCCAGAAATTTTTTGCGGGGGGGGGTTCAACCATACTTTATGTATGTTCGTGCGTGCGTTTGTATGTGTGCGTGTATATATACGCAAGCAAAACTGAAAAATTTCGGGGGGGGGGGTTTGAACCCCCCCAACCCCCCTCTTGGCTACGCCCCTGCTACCATGCACGCGCTCGTGCCTGTTCCGCGTGCTGTGGACGACGAAGATGACGAAGTAGGAACTTCGTCGTCTTCGTCGTCGATACGTCTTCTACTTACTCATGACACCAAAAGTCTTGTCGCGGCGAGCGTGGTGCTTTTGGAATGGTAAAAGAGTAACTTACTGATAATAGAAAAATCGTTTTTCTCTTTGATGTGCCTTGTTCCGCATACGCTGTGCATGCATACATGTCCCACACTTTATCTCGAAAAAGCCCTTTTTTATGTGGGGTCAGCTGTTTGTAGAGGTTTTATGAGGGATAAGTACTGAACTTATTCTGCTTCTTGCATATGAGCTACTAGATTTATCTGAAACAGGCCAGCTAAAAGTAAATAGACCAGGCCCTTATATGTAACATCTCGCTATTCCGTGCTTTATTTGCTTTCGTTACTTTTTTATATCCCAAATGTTACTCTGTAATCGCAGTAATAAATGTAATGTAATAAAATCAGAGGTCCAAAGCGGGGAAACGTTGTTGAAAGTACAGCCCCCCTCTAAAACGAAAGGACTGCACGGAGTCTTGATACGTAGAATCCCTATAAAGGCACATTGTTTTTCCGTGACTCTGTGACGGCTCCCAGTAGTCATGAGGCGCGAGATGGACATGCACAGCCTGCTTTGTGTGCCCACATTGTTAACGTCTGAGCTTTCTTCTTGTTCCGCCCTATCAGAGGTCCCAAACTCACTTCAGCTAACGGGCCGCATTCACGAAAGTTAACTCCCGCATGGGCTAGGGCAATGACGAAGGTAGGAACGTGGGAGGGGGGAACAGGTTGTTTTAAAACCACTGTCATTTCACAGCAGACCTTTCCCATATCTCATATACGCGATCATTTCTGAGGGGGATTTGGCGGCAGGATTCCAACAACATATCGAACCCATAATGACTAAACTCTGGACGCCGATTCTGAAATATAGCTTTTGTTTCACGGTTATGCATCAACACACGGTGACCGCAGGGGGTGCCTCACGAGAAATATGCTTTCGACCTGTCATGTGCAGGCGCAGGGCCGCCAGCGAGAGGTCCGCGAGCCGCGTGTTTGAGGCACTATATAGTGCGCTATATAGTGCGAGAGCTACATGATACTGCCGCAACAGCGTTGGAACTTGCAGGAATAGAATAAGTCCATTAAACAAGGCGTGGGGTGAAGTACGTTCGCTTGAGGCAGGGGCGTAGCCAGGGGGGAGGTTGGGGGGGGGGGGGTTCAAACCTCTCCCCCCGAAATTTTTCAGTTTAGCTTGCGTATATATACACGCACACATACAAACGCACGCACGAACATGCATAAAGTATGGTTGAACCCCCCCCCCCCCGAAAAAAATTTCTGGCTACGCCCATGGCTTGAAAAAGGACAATGACAGATTCCGTGCCGGGTGATGGCTTCTTACCTCGAACCATATGCATCCAATCAGTAAGCTTCGAGAAGCTTAGTCGCAACTTTATTACAAAACTGGAACGAACCCCGAAAATACATCGAAATCGCTTCGTCCACCTTTTGCCAGTCTTAACCGCGTAGTCCTAATGGCCACCTTCTACCGGTACAACATCGCTGGGAAAGCTAAACCATTAAAATGTGGAAAAAACTAGCACGGTGCAAACTGTGCATGACATACACTGCTGAAAACTGCAAGGAGAAGCCCTCAAAGAGTAGTTTTTTAGATGACATTGAAGAGTGGCACGACGTTCGGGAACCAGAGAAGTGAAGGGATGAGCGAGCTGGACAGCTATGGTCATTTTGCAGAGGTCCACAAAGACATTCTAGATTTGCTCCAGTGGTGGAAGCTAAGAACAACGACTGCCGACGCCTTCGCAATTGGCAAGGCAGATGTGGTGCGCCCGTGCGGCCAGCGCGAGTAGTGCAAGAAGCTTTAGCACAGCAGGATATGTGATGCAACAGCGCATGGCGTGCTTAAAGCAGGAATTTTTTGATAGTTTGATTTTTCGCGCAATAACATGTTAAGAAGTAAACTATAAACTGTGCCATAAGTTGAGTTGAGTTGAATAAACTTAATTTGCCCAGCGGTTGTTATTGTGCCCGGGGCTAGGCTGCCAGGGATCCACCATTGGAGGAACATCTTTCGAGGTCCTCGGCGACGGCCCTGGCCCGCTGGACGGCCCATTGCTGGTCTTCGGGGGCCTCGCTGAGAAGGGCGGTTCGCCATCGCTCAGCAAGATGACATTGCAGATGACATCAACAGATGACATCAGCAGATGACATCAACAGATGACATCAGCAGATGACAGCGTCCTTCAGTTGTCCTCGTCCTTCCTCGTAGTCTATCATTTCTTTCGCATTCCCAAAGTACATGGGCCATGTCGGCCCGTCCGTGCTCGCACCAGGGACAGCCAGGCGACGGGTGCAGCGCGGGCCACAGGCGGTGCAGGTGGTAGGGGTTGGTGAAAGTACCCGTCTGCAGCCGCCTCAGGTCCACCGCCTGCGGCCTGTCCAGACGCACGTGGGGTTCCGGATATATCTTTCGGTCTTTCCTATAGTGCCCAAGCACCTCGTGATACGTAGCCGGGAACTCTTCGGCATAGCAGTCGGCGTACATCTGGTCCCTTGCTCCTTGCGCCACGACTTCGGTTGCCGCAACAACGGAGGTGGTGGCGGTGTCAATAGCGGCGGCGCCGGATCCGGTGGTCTCCACCGCCGTTCCTCCACCGGAGTCCCTCACAACAATGGCGGCGCCTGCTCCCTGGGTGACCGCGTCGCGGCGGGTAAGTTGTCTCGCGACGAGGTGGGCGCGCTCATTGTGGTTGTGCATGGTGCCGGTGGGTCTTTGGCCTTTGGCATTGCTGCTGTTGCTTTTACGGCTGCTGGTGTAGATAGATGCAATGTCCCCCATGTGCGCGGGGAACCACTTGAGGGCTTTGTCCGTAATCGTGCCTGACCTGAAGTCCCCGGCCCTGGCGTTGAGCATGTGAGCCACCTCCTCGGACACCCAGCCTTTGGTGTAGTTGCGAATCGTTGATTTTGAGTCACTGATAACCAACGTGTCTTCCGCACCTCCATGGAGTACCGCGAGGGCTATGGCCATCTCTTCCGCAGCTTCGGCCGACCGCAGCCTCGCCGATGCCGTGACCCGGACCTTTTCCTTCGTATCCACGACCGCCATGGAGAAAGCAGGTACCGCCGCTGTTGGCCGGCCTTGTCGTTGATGTTGCCGCTGGCGCTGTTGCCGTTGTTGTCGTAGCAGTAGTAGCGGTGGTGGTGGTGGCGCCCCCAGTTCGTCTCGCACGTTCTGTTGGAGCGGCGGTGGTTGTGGTTGTTCCCCGTCACCGTCGCCGGAGTGCCATGGATACCTGGCAGCATCAACGAAGAGGACGCCCTCTCGTCTTCCGTGTTGCTTCAGGATCGCTACAGGTCTGCGTTTTCGGCGTTGCAAGTCGTGCACGGGGTGCATATTCCTTGGAATGTTTTCTGCCAGTATGGCGTCCCTGACTTGTGGTAGCAATGCTTCCTTCAGTCCACGCGCCTCGTGATAACGAATCCCGAGCTGGTCCAGAATGCGTCTTCCCGTTCTGGCGCCCGACAGCCTCTCGAGCTGTGCGATTCTCTGCGCCTCGGCGATCTCGTCGAGCGTGTTGTGCATGGCCAGCTCGAGGAGCCTATGGGTTTCCGTGTACTGGGGCACACCCAGGGCTGTCTTGAAGGCCTTGCGAATCGCCACGTTCAGCTTGTCGGTTTCGCTCCTGTTCCAGTCGGAGTACGCGGCGACGTACACTATGTGGCTCAGCGCGTACGCATGTAGCAGCTTTGTCACTGTAGAAAGTGATAAATAACCGCAGCCAGCCAGAAAAGACAAAAAAGAAGAAGTAGAGAACAGGTTCTATCATGGCGACACGATGGCTCCTGGCTCAGTTTTAACACGAAAGTGTTTTATGCCGGGGTCCACCAAGACTTCAGTGACGTATTTCCGTCACGGAAATGACGTTGAAAAAATGTACACCAGCAGATCGCAAAGAAAAGTTCCGTCAACGGGCATCGAACCCACGACGGCTCGGTCCGCAAGAACAGACGCCGGGCACGCTATCCACTGCGCCACAGTTACTTTTTTTTTTCTTTCATGGTATTTATCACACTTAGTATAACAGTGCACAATAATAGCACAAATAAAGCAAGCAAAAGTACAATCACATAGCGACAATATGCGCTCAAGCGTTACTAAGTGCACACTCGATGGCTAACACAACGTGCAGTAGAACGGTGAGAGTTCTTCACATCGTGTTATACTGGAAAGGTGGTGAGGCCGAGCACCTCACCAAGAGGGGGTACCAGTCCGGTCTAAAGTCCAGGTCGTCATAAATGTCCTTTAGCTGAATAGTCATGCGAATGAAGTGCATGCTTGAAGAAATGGTGGGTTTTGCGTTACGGTCCTGCATACGTGTCTTCCATAAGCTATGCATACCCATGAGGAAAAACATATCATATGGCACTTCATCAAGAGATGTTGGTATAAGATAATGTATGGTGTGAGAATTGACGACAAAACTTTTCTTCAGTGCTCTCTGAAGGACATCCCTGAACAGAATAGCGTCTTTGCAGCTAATGAAGCAATGTTCTATTGTTTCCGGCACATCACATAGACGGCAGTTAACAGAAGAGACAAAAATACCTTTTCTTTTCAACCATGTGTTTACCGGCAGTGTTTCAGAGTGTAGCTTATAGAAGAATGTTTTTGAATTAGGAGGAATATACATTTTGCGCACACGTTTCAACACATCGTGGCCTGAAAGATCGGAGTACAATGAACGGTACAACGGAGGCACGAAGAGCATAGTTAGTAAATCCTTATATAGTATCTTGCGCGAGACTGTGTACAGGTATTCCATGGAAAAGCGAGCTTTAAGGAACCGAACTGCGAGGTAAACGTCCTGCATGAATCCCCACAAACACGGGCGCTCGGAGAAGTTTGATGACACAACTAAGTCTGGCAAGCAATCAACAAGTGTAACCTGCAAGAATGAATGGATTACGGGGTGGGAATTGTCTCGAAAAAAGAAGAACCGTGAAACTGTTTGCCATAGATAAAGATGTACTAATCCCAACCCACCCTCACTAACTGGCCTGAAAATGTTGTCACGACGCATGGGCTCAAAAGTCGAAGACCATATGAAAGTAGCAAAAATTCGATGAAAGCGTTGTATATAAAATCTTGCGCAATGGATAAGTTGCAGTACGTAGTAAAGCTTTGTTGCTAGGAAAGTATTGCAAGCTTCAGCTCTCCCGAATATTGAAAGTCGATGGGGAACAAATGTCTGGGCCTGTCGTTCAAGCTTAGGAACGCGCTCCTTCCAGTAATGCGCACTGAATCTATACGCGTCCAGTGGTACTCCGAGGTATTTTGGCGGGATTCGTGTCCAATTAATCCCTGCGAACTGATTCGGCGTGGTACCCCACGAGCCAAACCATAGTCCTAAACTCTTAGAGGCATTTAAACGCGCTTCTGATACAACGCCAAACTTTTCAATTGTAGATACCACATTTTCTACACTTGGTTTATCTGTGCAAAAGAAAGCGACATCGTCTGCATAAACTAATACTTTAATTTCACTGCCTAATATACTAAAGCCGCGAATACAACTGGACTGTATTATGCTTAAGCACGGCGGCTCTAGATAAAGTGCAAACAGAAGTGGTGACATCGGGCATCCCTGTTTCACCGAAGAGCAAATAGAAACAGGTTTCGAGAGTTGACCATTAACAATGAGACGAGTTGAGCATTCATTATAACTAAGTTTAACACCTTTAAGCACGACTGTGCCAACATTGGCATGCTCAAGAAGAGAAAAAAGGAACGAATGACTAACACGATGAAAGGCTTTTGCAAGGTCTACCTGTAGCATTGCAAGCTGTTTTTGATAACCATAGCAGAACTGAAGAACTGTTCGAGCAACGTGTATATTGTTTTGTATAGATCGGCCCCTAATTCCACATGTCTGATGAGACCCAATGAGAATCGACATCGCAAATTGCAATCTATTTGATAATACTTTCGCAAAACTTTTGTAGTCCACATTTGACAGCGATATTGGCCTGTGACCTTCGACGGAGCGAAGCTTTTCCTTGTCAGAGGTTTTCGGTATTAAAACAGTGTGGCTTTTGCAAAAAGATCGCGGGAGTGTCTCCATGTCATAACTTATTTCAAAAATATCCAGCAATATAAGAGATAGCGCTTTTTTAAAAGCTTTGTAAAATTCAGCTGAGATGCCATCAGGGCCAGGTGTTTTCGATAAAGGTAAGTTGTCAATTGCCTGCTCAATTTTCTTTATCGTAATGGGTCCATTGATGGCTGCACAGTCATCGTCTTTCAAGGGGCTCAAGAGGGAAACAAAACTAGCCTTCAGGTGAATGTCAGGATCATCAGAGAGAGAACTAAATAAACTTTCATAGTACTTTTCGAACTTCAAAGTGATGTCTCTTGTATCTGTTATAAGGACACCATTAGAGTATAAGTCTGGAATTAGTTTAGAAATTGTATGGCGTTGTTCATCCAGTAAAGCTTGACGCGTAGGTTGCTCGGAATTCAAGGTGCGTTGGTTTCTAGATCGAATACGCGCTCCTTTGTAGCGGGCTGCATCATATCTTTGAAGTTGACATTTAATATTTTCGATTTCATTAATGTACGTTCCCGGCATTTCGCATTCCATTTCATAAAGATTGCAAAGACTTTTAAGGAGTGGCTTTTCTTCATACTTTTTATAGTAAGACTTAACGGCTCCAATTTCTATAGCTATAACACGGACTTCTTGTTTAAAAAGCTCCCAAGCAGCAAATATGTGCAAACCAATTGAAAACGATTGCCTCATTGTCGTCTGGACGCGATTCACAAATTCCTGATCGCAGAGAAGCTTTGAGTTCATCTTCCAAAGGGCCCACTGTGGGCGGAATTGTTTATGACGGTTTTCACCAATTTGCGCAATAACAATACAGTGATCTGAGAACGACACTGCTTCAGTGCTACAGGATATTTCATGAGAGAGGAGCGATGAGGACACGTAAATCCGATCAAGGCGAGCATAAGAACATCCCTGAACTCTTGTATATGCCGTTACACGGTTCGAGACACCAATGTCAATTAGCCCCGCGTTATCTACAATACCGGATAAAAGCTCGCCACTCCTGTCTCGCCTGCCATTAGGATTGTTACGATCATTAGCGTCACATACACATGGGCCGAGGTGTTGCTCAGGCTTCAGCCAGCGGCAATGACTACCGTGTTGTACTGCCTCGCCTTCCCACCAGTAAGCTGGTTGTGGATTCGGTTTTTCTACATGCGGACTTAGTTGGTCGCCCTTACCGGGTTCAAGACTTCAGAGATGCTCTTCGGGAGATTATCGACTTGAAGGAAATAAGCTCGATAGGTCAATTCCAAATGTCACATGTTTGGATGGTCACGTGCAAGTCAACGCTAACGAAAACAAAGTTGGTCACAAGAGGTGAATTTTTCGTCAAAAATCGTCGATGCCTCGTGATTGACCCGGAGCCTACGGAAGTAAAGATGAAACTTCTGTGGCTTCCTGAGCACTTGGAAGACGCCTATATTCGCGAGGCACTGCAAGTGTTTGGGAAGGTCAAGACAATATCAAAAGAAAGCTGGAAAGTAGCAGACATGGAGCAAATGCAGACGCTAAACCGTGATGTTGTTTTGTCCCTTGCCGATGGAGTCCGTGTTGGCGACGTTCCCCACATTCTTTATGTCTGTGGAGTGCAAAGCCTCGTCCTGAACCCTGGCCGCCCACCACTTTGTCTTCGGTGTAGTAAGGTTGGACACATCCGTCGAAATTGCAGGACTCCTCGCTGCGACGACTGTCGACGCTTCGGCCATTCAGCCGAGGACTGTGTTGTGACATACGCTAACAAACTGAGGCAGCGTACGCAACAGCCAGATGATAGCCTACAAGAGCATATCATGGATGCCACCGAGGTTCTGGATGCAACAGGAGACACACCGTCAACTTCAGATTCTGCTGGCTCCTCCAAGGAGGATCCAGAAGTGAAAAGAAAATCAGCTGCTGTTGACACAGTTGCAACTTCTGAGTGCAAAGAACCAGGTGCATCTTGCAAGCAGCTGATCCAAAATAGCTCCGAACAGCCTCAAGCACAAGGAAAAGTCCCCACGAAGAATGACGCTGCGCTGACCCAAAATGGCACCGAAGAGCCTCTAGCACAAGAAAGAGACTTTAGGAAGGATCCTGCTGAAGTTGCTTCACCTGCTTGCGCTGCAGCTCCACAGCAGCTTTTTCATCATGGTGTGGCGTTAGATGAAGATATGCAGGCTCCTGTGGATACAACAATACCCAAGCGCCGCGCGACGTACAGCTCGGATTCAAGCAAGGAGAGTGACCCAGCGACAGTCAGTGGGAAGTCACGCCGTCGCCGAACGTCACCGCACCATGGGAAGTGTCGGCAATCCCGATCTAGGAGGCCTGAGGGGGTTCAAGAGAAGCCTCACCATCAACCCTCAGGACTGATCACATGGGACAATAAGCGCAATAGAAGGTAGTCACCATGGCGCAATCTGAGCGCCTTATCTTTGCAACCTTGAACGTACGTGGCCTTAGGTCTTCGCAGAAACAGGCGCAGCTCCGTAGACTTTTTAAACGAAAGCGTCTCGACTTTGTCGCCATCCAGGAGACAAAGATCGAGAGTGACGAAGAGACTGAGAGGGCCCTGCGGCCTTTTCTGTCTGAGTACAACGTGTGTGTTTCACATGCAAAAGGTTTATCTGCGGGCTGATGGCTGTTCCTGAGAAAGAGCCTACCCTGTTCGGCAATCAGTACTAGTGTTGATAACGAGGGCAGATATATATGCTGTGATTTTTTGTTGCAAGGAGCGCCGTGGCGAATTATCAATCTATATGCGTTTAATGAGGTTTCGAAACGACTTGATTTATTCAAAAATATGTCTAATTTAGTTGACTCCGACAGATGCACTGCACTGCGCCACAGTTACAGACTCTAGGCGCTTTACAAACACGCCTTTCATATCTCACATTCTCCTCTCACAGTGCTCTCGGTCGGCGGGGTGGTGTTGCCCTCTATGAGCGGTAAAATAAAGTAAATTAATTCGTCATTACTGTGGCCTCCGCGATAAGCACCTGCAACGCTTATTGCTAAACGTCCGTCCCATTCGGCGCGTTCTCAATAGAATTGCAATTTTGTCAATGCCTTAACACACCGTGAGGTGGCGATCTTAGCCCAAGCGTCGTGAAAGCGTCAGTCTCGCTCATAGCATCACGCTAATCCAAAGCAAAAAAATACCTCTGCGACGTGCGCCTGGCTCACCTGGCTGTAGCACCGCGTTCCCCGCTTACGCTCGCCTCGAGAAAAATCGCGGCCGGGCTACCGGGGCGGCGCGACGCGCTTTGCGTTTCCCTCTAGTGCGGCCGTGGTGTTCAATCACACTTTAATATGCCGCGGGATGGCGACCAAGTTCTGCGTCCGATATGCGACGCTCTTCTGGCTATATCACACTTCGTTCTCTGATTACGCTTTCACCGTTAACTACTGCAGCTACCACAAGGGTTTGTTTATTCATTTAACATGGACATTAGCCGTCGTAATGGAGATGAACCACTAAGCTTCAAAGTGGGTGCATCGACGTTAAACGGTGCTATAGCTGCTAGACATCTATATACATTTCGCAAACGTTCTCATATAAATGTATAACAAACATTCAACTACTTCTGTAAGGACCCGTTTTACTTTCGTGTTATTCCGATCCCTATGCCGGAGGGATCAACCATGTTTTTTCTGTACCCGCTAATATCGTAGCGTCTACATTTTGGTGCCAAAAAGCCACGTGCGGACGCGCCTTCCTTCAACGCACGGTGACCAGGAATCTACTTTTGCTTCGCGTCGCGGGCAGTGAGGAATCGACGGATCTTGGATTCGAAGATCGGCGTTGGTACAACGACTTCGGCCAGCAGCATTGTTCGCCAAATGGATCGACTAAAAGGCAAGCGATCTGCACGACGCGCGCAGAACAGGAAGATATTTCAAGAAGCGCGGCTCTTGCTTGACTCCGCTGACGTCGAGATCGCGAAGCTCTCAGCTGTAAAGGAACGACTCGCGGCTAGCAACGACGAGCTCTCTCAGATCGACGAGCTATATGAGCAGTATATTCCGACAGAAAATATCGAACAGGAATATACAGCTATAGCTGAATATCAGGATGAAGCCGCTGGCATCCTATCTGAGCTACAATGCCGAATATCCCAAATGGAGAGAGATCGGAACGGCCATGCTCAAGCTCCCATTGGTGAAAGCACAGAAGAACCGGCTTTCAGAAATGAGGCTCCCGCAAGATTCATGGCGCCCCGGTTACCTCAGCTGCATATCCCAACGCTCAGAGGTGACATAGCACAGTGGACAGGCTTTTGGGAGCAATTTGAACAAGTTCATCTCAACAACGACCTGACGCCTTCCACTAAATTCTATTACCTGAAGAGTTTCCTAGCCGGTGACGCAGCAGCAGCCATCGCGGGTTTGACCACGACCGAGTCATGTTACGCCGACGCTGAGGCTATGTTGAAAGAACGATTCGGCGACAAAACAACGATTATTCAGCACCATCTGACAGCACTGAGGGATCTTCCGAACGTGACATCAACCAACGACATCCGCGGTTTTCGAAGATTGTATGATGCCACGCAACTGAATATTCGCTGCCTTGGAGCCCTGAACGTGCCTACTCTGGCATATTCAGCTATGCTCGTCGACATCTTGCAGCAGGCTCTACCACGTCACATCAGTCTCTCCTTCACTCGAGGAAACCGACACCGCGCCTTGACACAGTCATCTGACGTACGTGCTGCTCAAGTCTCTTCGTCGGGTGCACCAGCAGATGCGTCATGTGCCTCGGATGCCGAGCTGAACGACCTTTTACTGTTCATGCGGGTGGAGCTCGAAAGCAGAGAACAGCACGCACTGCCACGTCAGAGGCTTCCTTTGAACGATCGCTTGGACCGGAGGCATAGTAGCATCCCGGCGGCATCAGTTTTGCAGGCTACGTCTATCGCAAGGTTCAAGTGCTTCTTCTGCCGTACTGATCAGCATGGGACGCGGAGTTGCATCGCAGATATCCCTCTGGCGGTCAAGAAGGAGCAGCTGACAAAATATAACCGGCGCTTTCGCTGCACGTCAAAAGGCCACAGAGCGAAGGATTGCCGCGTCAAGCTCACCTGCAGTTCCTGCCGCGGAAGACACGCCTCAAGTATGTGCGACCCCAATTACCGGAGGGTTTCGATGACGACAAGCCCCTCAGGAAGCGCCACGCTGTGTGTTTCTTCGAACGCTCTTTCGTCCTGCAATAACGAATCGTCCACTGGCCAACCACCTAAGGACAATGCGGTGTACCTACAGACATTCCGCACTGAATTGGCCAACAAAGACAGGAGGAAATGCGTTCGAGTGATTCTGGATGGAGGAAGCCAAAGAAGTTTCATTAAAGAAGATGTGGCTCGTATGCTTAGCCTGAAGGTCGTCAGACAGACACGGTTGGCACTAAATACCTTCGGAAGTACTTGCTCTTCAGCACCACAAAAGCGGAACGTGGTTGAAATACAGCTTCCAAACAGATACAACAAGGCTGACATTCGCATAGAAGCTGTAGTCGTCCCTGCCATTTGCCACGATGTGACTGTACCGCCAGCGAACAACATATTTATGCAAGAATTCAGAGGACAAGGAAAGTCGCTCGCGAACGACTACTGGCCTAAGGACGCAAGAGACACCGGAATCGGTTTGCTAATAGGTTCGGACTATATGTGGCAAGTAATCACCGGTGAAGTGGTCCGAAGTCCAGACGTTCCAGGTCTAGCAGCAATGGACACATATTTGGTTGGACAGTACAGGGTCATTCCACGCCAAACGTCCCAGACATTGCGCTCGACCCTCTCCAATTGTATTGTAAAAAATTGTGGACGTTCATATCAGTGCACTATTTGCCCTCGGAAAGTATTTTTTGGAAAAAAATTTTTTCTTGTCTGTTACAGTGATTTGAATTTTGCCGTAGTGGGTGAAACATAGGTTGCGAAAAAATACTCTAAAAAATACAATACTTTACGGAACGCCTTAAATATCTGCTGTTTACTTGAAAAGGAATGGCACTATCTTATTATCACCCATTGACGACCACTACTTTGTCTCACGATGTGCTTTGTGGTGAAGCAATGCTGCAATTCTGCGCCCATTTTGATTATCTTTTAAAAATTCTACGAATATTACAGACAAAATAAGACTATATCACATGGCTGGATAAATGGCAGTATGCGTGTCAAAAAAGTATTGAAGTCGATGATCGAGTAGTTTCGAAGTGGAAGGGGCGCAAACATTGAAAAATGTGTGAAATGCTCCACGTTCAGGCACATGTAGATTGGTGATGCAGTCCAAGTAAAAATGCACGATTGGTCTCGTTGGGAAGAGTAAACAAAGGAGATTTATTTGTGAAAGTTTCATCGGAGTGTTTTTTGTTTTTGGCGAGAAACAAAAATTCATGTTGAGCGTTCTCGGCGTGCCTGGGCGCGGGCCCGTAAGTCCGCTTCACTGCGCCGCCACTGTTCCTTGGGGCAACGGAAGTATGCAGCTCCCACGCGGGTGGCACGATCGTGTGCTGCTGTGAGTTTTCACGTTGCTGAAAACTTGCAAACAGTGTATATGGCTGGCAGAATGTTTCGGAAGGGCACTAAAGGCTGCCGGTTAGTAGTCGGAGCAGAGCACGATTTCATTGCCACGTCACTGCATGCACACGTGCGACAGGCGCAGAGCTTGGGTTGTGTTTTCGATCTCTGCGGAGGTTGCAGTTCTTACTTCCGTTGCCGATGTATGGTCTTCGCCACTTGAAATGCCTGTGTTGCTGAGTAGGTGGTGAGCCCGGCATTAAGAGTGGTCAGTGATGATGGCACGAAAAGGTGAAACGCGCGCGTACCTTTGAGGGAGATTCTAGACTCAAACCTTGCTGAGAGCTCAACTTTCTGCCACGCTGCATGCGATGCTTTCATCTTAGTACCTTGCGATTACTAAGCGAAGGCGATAGACATTTAAAAGAACGAAGCCGCCTTAAAGGCACCGGGAATACACCTATATACACTTAAATTTTTTTTAATTTCTTAAAGCCGCCTTAAAGGCGGCTTCGTCCTTTTGTATATTTATCGCTTTCGGTTTCCGTTGTACAGGCTCTCCGTCTAAAATATGACACGATGGCAGTATACTCACCATTCGCAATGTTTATCTTACGCGCTGCCAAGGGATGCGGCCGAAAGACGAACTTTCGGGTGCCGCGTGCTCGCTCGGCGACGGGATCAGCGGAGCAAAGTTCACGTCTGCCGAAGATCCGAGCGTAAGAATACGTAGCACCATTCGGCTCCGAGGCACGAATGGCGCGAGTCACGTTCAAGCGAGCTGCCCACAAAAAAGAATTATAAGTGTATTCCTGGTGCCTGTTAGCCACTTTTATTATATAATAATATATTTTAAACGAACCATCACTCGTTTTCCCTGACACTTCGTCGGCGGCACTGCGGAAAGCCGAAGAATGCGTGTCGAAACGTGGAAACTCACAGCAGCACACGATCGTGCCACCCGCGTGGGCGCTGCATACTTCCGTTGCCCCAAGGAACAGTGTCGGCGCACTGAAGCGGACTTACGGGCCCGCGCCCAGGCACGCCGAGAACGCTCAACATAAATTTTTGTTTCTCGCCAAAAACAAAAAACACTCCGATGAAACTTTCACAAATAAATCTCCTTTGTTTACTCTTCCCAACGAGACCAAGCGTGCATTTTTACTTGGACTGCATCACCAATCTACATGTGCCTGAACGTGGAGCATTTCACACATTTTTCAATGTTTGCACCCCTTCCACTTCGAAACTACTCAGTCATCGACTTCAATACTTTTTTGACACGCTTACTGCCAACTATCCAGCCATGTGATATAGTCCTATTTTGTCTGTAATATTAGTAGAATTTTTAAAAAAATAATCAAAATGGGCGCAGAATTGCAGCATTGCTTCACCACAAAGCACATCGTGAGACAAAGTAGTGGTCGTCAATGGGTGATAATAAGATAGTGCCATTCCTTTTCAAGTAAACAGCAGATATTTAAGGCGTTCCGTAAAGTATTGTATTTTTTAGAGTATTGTTTCGCAACCTATGTTTCACCCACTACGGCAAAATTCAAATCACTGTAACAGACAAGAAATTTTTTTTTTACAAAATATACTTTCCGAGGGCAAATAGTGCACTGATATGAACGTCCACAATTTTTTACAATACAATTGGAGGGGGTCGAGCGCAATGTCTGGGACGTTTGGCGTGGAATGACCCTACAGGGACCTAGTAGCCACAAGACCCTTTTGGACTGTGGAACTCTTCTCCTTGTCAGCGTCTTGCGTGTTGATGCAGCAGAAGAGCAATCGACAACAGAAATCCTACAGTCCTTCTGGCGACTGGAGTCTATGGGCATTACTGACTCCAACGAATGTCTCTCCGACCGGAACCTTCTACAGTTTAAGGAGACAGTTAGGAAGTCTGGCGGCCGGTACTCGGTGGCATTACCATGGAAAAACGATCGCAAGCATCTTCTAGGCGACAATCGTGACACAGCAATCAACCGGCTTTACAAGCTCGTCAAAAGGCTCTCTCAGCATGGCGGCTTAACAGAGAAATATGACACGACAATACGTCAATACTTGCAAATGGGACATGCTGAAGTGGTGCCGGACCGAAACGCTGATACCTTGTACTATATGCCGCATCGCGAGGTTGTACGAGAAGACTCGCTGACCACAAAATTGCGAGCAGTGTTCGACGCGTCATCGCATGTCAAAGGATACATGTCACTCAACGACTGTTTGGACAAAGAAACCAACCTTAATCCTGATCTGCTTCAAGTGTTTCTTCGTTTTCGATGCTACCCAATAGCCATCAACGCCGATATCGAGAAAGCTTTCCTGCAGATAGCAATACAGGAACCGGACCGAGATGCCTTTCGGTTTCTGTGGTTTGAGAACGTGCCCCGTGGTGTAAACGACAGCATAGTCGAATGGCGAATGACACGTGTACCATTTGGATCGACATCAAGCCCTTTCCAGCTGATGGCAACGATACATCACCACCTGGACAACGTAGGCGGAGAACAAAGAACATTGACCCGAACACTGAAGCAGAGTTTCTATGTGGACGACTTGCTGATAGCAGCCGACAGTTTTGACGAAGGCTTAGACGTGTACAACAAGGCAAGGTCGATCTTGGAAGACGCTGCAATGAACCTGCGGAAGTGGAAGACAAATGACACTCACCTCCGGGAAGTTTTCTCGAATAACGAAGAGTGTCTGCAAGGATTTGATAGTACATCAGCAATGGTTCTAGGTATGCTCTGGAACACCGAAGAAGACTACTTGGCATGTTCTTCAAAGTCACGCAGTTCCTGCTTTCGGGGAAGGAGAACACGAAGCGGACCGTCTTAAGAACACCTTGCAGAATATTCGACCCTCTCGGTATTCTTTCGCCTTTCACGGTCACTGCGAAAATCCTATTCCAGAAGCTATTGTTGTTACGGACACCATGGGATTCCAAGTTACCTATTGAAATCGAGAAGGCATGGGAAGAATGGTGTTCTGAAGTTGCTCAGCTATGCCTTATTAGGATACCACGCTACGTCATGAGTCATCCGAAAGCAGAAATCACCACGACGCAAGTCCATATCTTCGTTGACGCTAGTCCAAGGGCTTACGGAGCATGCGCATACCTTAGAACAGTGGACCTCAATGGCCGTTGTGGTACGAAGATCATCGTAGCAAAGTCTCGAGTGGCACCTATAAAATCCTTGACAATGCCAAAGTTGGAACTAATGGGTGCTATTGTAGGAGCGAGACTACTAAGGTTCCTCAGGAAGTCATGCGACACCGTACAGTTCGCAAATATCATGTGGTCAGACTCTACAGTTGTGCTGAGCTGGAT
Organism: Rhipicephalus sanguineus; assembly: GCF_013339695.2. Lineage (NCBI taxonomy): Eukaryota > Metazoa > Arthropoda > Arachnida > Ixodida > Ixodidae > Rhipicephalus > Rhipicephalus sanguineus. Next base: position 10,573,159 of record NC_051181.1, read on the forward strand.
TCGTGCACAGCAAGGTAAACTCAGCCCTTTTGTGAGAAACAGAGTGGCTGAGATAGCTGACTGTACCGACAGACATCAATGGCGTTATTGTCCTGGAGAGGAGAACCCATCTGATTATCTTACATGGGGATTATCAGCAGCAGCGCTTCGGGAATGCCTCAGCTGGTGGAACGGCCCAGAATGGTTGATTCAGCCCGAAACCACTTGGATGGTCGAACAAAATCCGGTTGGCGTTCCAGAAAATGACAACGAACAAGAAGTTCCTCAGACAGAACTACTTCTACACATACGAGAACCACTTCAAGATGTCATAAACGTCAAGTACAGCGCTTGACCAGGCTTCTTCGTGTTACGGCGTTAGTTACAAGATTTGTGGAAAGAACACGGCGCGCACCAGAACCACATACGGGGCCTATTGTGGCAGAAGAGCTGAATTTGGCCGAGAAGGTCTGGATAATAAGAGCTCAGCGAGAAGCTTTCTCTCAAGAAACGGGGCAACTGTCCAACGGACTCGAGATCTCAAGACGGTCTATTCTTCATGACCTGCATCCATTTTTGGATACAGAAGGACAACTTCATCTTCGTGGACGCCTACAGAGAGCGCAACTCTCAGTTCAACAAAAACATCCACTGATTTTGCCTCAGAACCATGACTTCACGAGACTAGTGATTATGGAAGCGCATTGCCGTGCTTTACATGGCGGTGAATCAGCTACACTGACAATACTTCGTGAGTGGTTCTGGATTATTCATGCACGCCAGGAGACAAAGAAATTGATCCACAACTGTTACCTCTGCAAACGATTCCGAACGAAGCCCATGAATGTGGAACATGCCCCACTGCCAGAAGATCGAGCTACTATGTCTCACCCGTTTGAAGTTGTCGGAATCGATTTTGCAGGCCCGTTGTATGTGAAATTCAACAAGAGTGAGGCCCAGTGTACCAAGCTTTACATTGTGTTATTTACCTGCGCAACAACAAGAGCGGTACATCTGGAACTGCCAGACTGTCTCTCATCGGCCGGTTTCATTCTTGCCTTCAGGAGGTTTTTTGCTCGTAGAGGAGTGCCTCGAACAGTTTACTCTGACAACGCGTTGACGTTCAAGAAGGCAAGCAAAGAGCTGCGTGACATAGGGAAACTTATAAGTGGATCCCCGTTTGCTACATTTCTCGCCAACCATCGAATATTGTGAAAATTCCTTGTGCCCAGCGCCCCGTGGTGGGGTGGCTGGTGGGAAAGGCTCATCCGATCGATCAAGTCAGCTCTTCGAAAAGTTCTTGGGAAAAGCAGTCTAGGAAGCGAAGAGTTGATGACGTTACTTCTAGAAGTCGAAGCCGTGATCAACTCTCGTCCTCTGACATATACGTACACGCAGGCAGGAGAACCGCCACCGTTGTGCCCGGCTCAATTTCTCATCGGGAGTTCAATCCTGGCTCATCCGGACCCTGACCCATGTGAAACTTCAACCTGGCCGCAGACTACTAGGAATGGTGTTATCCGGAAGCTGGAGTATCGTCAGAGGCTGTTGAATCGTCTGTGGCAAAGATGGAGAAAGGAGTATCTCCTGGAATTGCGGTCTCTGCATCGGTATCCGCAAGGATCTACCCGAAGTTTACCAGTAGACGATGTCGTGCTACTAAGACGACAAGAAGAATCGGTGTTTTTGGCAGCTAGGTCGAATATTGGAAGTGCACCCCGGTCGTGATGGTCTGGTGCGGGCTTACACCACCAAGACCCGCTCAAGCTCTGCATCACCTGGAAATGCCTACTACTTCTGGGGCGGGGCAGGATGTAGAAAAATAAACGCAGCCAGCCAGAAAAGGCAAAAAAGAAGAAGTAGAGAACAGGTTTTATCATGGAGACACGATAGTCTCCTTAGGGCAAACAAACAAACGAACAAACGATGGCCCCTGGCTCAGTTTTTCTGTACCGGCTAATGTCGTAGCGTCTACAGTCACGTTGTGTTCCTTCAGCCCTTTCCTCTTTTTCGCTACCCGTCGCACAAGGTGCGTGGCGGCGGCCACTTTCTTCTGCAGACGCGCAACCAGCTCGCGGTTGGCACCGTCCTCTTCCAGCCACAGGCCGAGCACTCATAGTTTGGACACCATCGGTATTCGGGTCCCCTCCTTCGTCGTGACGAGGATTCCCAAACGACGGGCGTCCACTACAGCCTGCGGGTGAGGTCCTTTCTTGCGCGGTCTATGCAGCAGTATTTCCGATTTATCTGGAGAGCAGACGAGTCCCGTGTCTTCGAGGTGCCGCTCCACCTCCCGGACGGCCCGCTGTAGTCTGTCTTGCATTTTGCCGACGCTCGTATTCTCCGTCGTCCACACGGTCACGTCGTCTGCATAGATCGTGTGATTGATACCCTCTATCGCGTCAAGACGCTCCGGTAGCCCGATCATGACGAGGTTGAAAAGCATGGGGGAAAGCACAGAGCCCTGCGGTGTACCCGCACCCCCCATGCCAACCATTCGCGGCAGAGCCCCGTCGATCTTGACCGTCGCCTTGCGCCCGTTCAGGAAGCTGCTGACGTAACGGTGGAACCTCGCACCGAGATCAAGTCGGCCTATCTTGTCCAATATAGCCGTGTGTTTCACGGTGTTGAAGGCGCTCTTCAGGTCTAATCCGAGCAGGGCGCGCACATGCGTGCTTCGTGCGTTAACGACCTGTTCCTTGGTCTGCAGCATGGCATCCTGCGTGGAAAGCTCCCTCCGGAAACCCATTATGTGGGTGCCGAATGCGTCCCGCTTTTCGAGGACCGTCGTCACCCTGTTGAGGCAGGCGTGCTCCATGACTTTCCCGACGCAGGACGTCAGGGAGATTGGCCACATGTTTCGAACCTCTAGCGATTTACCTGGCTTGGGTATTAGAATCACGTCCGCGGTCTTCCATTCGTGCGGAATGCGGCCTTCCTTCCAGCACGCGTTGATGTACTGGCATAGCTTCTCGATGGCGTCATCGTTCAGGTTCCTCAGAATTCGGTTGGTGATCTTGTCATGACCGTTCGCCGACTTGGTCTTCAGCAGCTGAAGGACCGCTCTGCGGGGCTCCCAACGAGGAACTAGATGCCATAAGAAACTTACTGTATATACTAGCACTGGTGTGGTATATGAAAATAATGCTATGACAAATAGTTTTTTTCCTTTGGATTGCTTATACGCATACACTTGGTGCACGTGGTTCCATACCTTTACCTAGGTTAGTGTATTTACAACAACGGTCAGAAATTCGTTTTTTTTTTCCACTCTGTTTCTCTTTCTGTGGCAAGGTGCTACAATGGTGAAGACAGGTGCAACATATCGAGAAGGGTGCACGATTGGCTTTGTGGTTAGAGCATGCTATAAATTTCAATAGGCTATAGAATGCAATAAAAACAAAGTGAAGTGAGCGTTTTGTTCTCTGCCACGCCAATCCAGAAAACATGCTCTGGCGATGCTCCGTGTTACGCGGCGGCGAAGTCATCACGCAGTCGAAATGGGAGGCTGCTACTACCAGCTCCGCGCTAGAAGAACAGCTATATGGGTAGGGCCGACGGGCCCACGAGACAGCAGAGAGACTTGGTCTCTCTGTTCCGATGTCGGAGCGGCCCGCAACGTGCTAGAGCGAGTTCCGATGGACCATAATGAAGTTTATCCATCGATCAATTCATTCTTTGTTGTTATTGCGCTCCCTGTCGAAACGGAACTCGTCCTGCAAGTCACTTTCCTTGCTACAGTGTCTGCTGGTCGATTCCACGAAAGATCGAAAAAGGGTGTATATTTGATGTTTCCGATTTTCCTGATAATTTTGTATGTTGTGCACATATGATTGCACAGCACGAAATCGCAGTTCGTTTTCAAATAAAAATTTTTTTCAACACAGCAAAATTCGACAAGTGTCGCCGGTTGACGACGACCATTTTACGAAGAATGCGCTTTCGTAACTTCGGAACCATGCTGGCAGCTACTCAAGCTATATATTACAAATATCTTTCTTTTTGGCGGAAGTAGAAGTAAAGAGGAAATAGCTCTGATCATTTCAGGGAATTCTGAGTAAATTATGTATTTTTAAAAATTCACGAAAAACGCTGCGTTTTTGAAAATCAGTCAAATTTGGGACGCTATGGCTACTTCTGTGAACATCTTAGCTTGTTCATATTTGCAGTATGAATAGGCCTTATGTGAATAATGAACCTCTGCATTTGTATTTCTCTAATAATTTTCAAAGTAGTAAATTTTCATGCTCGAAACACCAAAAAGAGAAAAGTGCTCCTCCATTCAAAAATCTATAATAAAAAAAACCCAATCTCAATTTTGTTCAAAGTCCCCCAAAATGTTCTCAAAGGACTGCAGAATGATATTATGAAAAAACATGTTGCATCATTTTTATTACAACAAAAGCAGAAAATGTCAAACATTGTGTTTCCAGAGCGTGGTGGCCACTGCGTAAAGGACATCTCTAGTAACAAGAAAATACAGTAACACGTCTTTTTTCTTCTCTGAGCTTCGCTAAACAGCAGTAATGATCTATTGTTGGAAAGTGGGAACTGTTTTGTAAAGAAAAAAAGATCGTTCCAATTAAATGCATTTGCGACACCACTTACATTCCTCGTCGACGGGCAGCACGGACATTTTCATTCCTCTGGATAATTTTTTTTAGTAAATGCGCTTATATAAAAGTAACGAAGCTAAACGCGAAATATGTGTAGCTGAGTCGATCATGCATTGTAAGAATGTGAGAAATCGCAAATGGCGGCAGTGGTGAACGGCGAGTACCGCAGTGCAACCTAAGCACAGCAGCCACACATTGTTTGCCAGGCTTTGCCAGGCTTTGTCGAAAGCTGGGGTGTCGATTGCGTTGGTTACACGATACATTTTTCACCGCTCGTCGCTCTCCCGCCCGGTCTCTGGATCCGCACCGTGCGGATTGTGTGGCGGATCGAGTAGCCCGCGCTACAAGCACTCGTGTAAACGGAGTAGCATGCGTTAGGCGGACAGGTGGAAAGGGCGGCGCGATGGACGCTCGCCTGAGCAGACGACAGCAACGAGTACGGCTGTGCCAGTCAGCCAAACACCACCTGAGATAGAAGTTAAGCATCCAAATTGTGCTTCACTTTGATGCGATCACTATCCTACGCTCTGAAGGTGGCTATGGGTAGGGGTTATAGCCATGGCCGAGATTTTGTACGGACTGCCTCATGGTGCACAAAAAGAAAATTCCGCTGCAGCAGAATTTTCGTTACGTAGAAGATATCGGATCGAGACTCTTTTGCGGAGGGTCATGAAGCAGGATGCGCCCTCAATTCAAGAGGGAAACCAGATCTGCCAGCACTCCTTCAAGAGAAAGAAGGATATGCAAAACAAAGCAGATGCAATGCAAACAAAACGTGTTTTGTCCGTGGCCAGAACTGCTGCCACCAAACTTCACGTAATCGATTCTTTTTAAACTCTGCATTGATCACATAAGGTTTGACAACGTACACATTTGGGCCAACAAAAACCACACCTCTTGGCGACCGCTCTCCAGAAATTCATTTCCATTCATGAAGAGACCTTGGCTTTTATACCAATCTCTCAATTCTGGCACAGCACATCATCATAAGAGACGCATGGCGGGAATGCGTTCTTTAGCACTCAAGATATGAATTATACTCAACTGAAACAGATGAAAGAAAAGGAGGCTACAACTGAAAGTGCATACTGTGGACTGAGGGATGTCTAACACTGGCGTGAAGTCGCAAACCACGCGAATGCATTTAATTGGAACGATCTTTTTTTTCTTTACAAAACAGTTCCCACTTTCCAACAATAGATCATTACTGCTGTTTAGCGAAGCTCAGAGAATAAAAAAGACGTGTTACTGTATTTTTTTGTTACTAGAGATGTCCTTTACGCAGTGGCCACCACGCTCTGGAAACACAATGTTTGACATTTTCTGCTTTTGTTGTAATAAAAATGATGCAACATGTTTTTTCATAATATCATTCTGCAGTCCTTTGAGAACATTTTGGGGGACTTTGAACAAAATTGAGATTGGGTTTTTTTTATTATAGATTTTTGAATGGAGGAGCACTTTTCTCTTTTTGGTGTTTCGAGCATGAAAATTTACTACTTTGAAAATTATTAGAGAAATACAAATGCAGAGGTTCATTATTCACATAAAGGCCTATTCATACTGCAACTATGAACAAGCTAAGATGTTCACAGAAGTAGCCATAGCGTCCCAAATTTGACTGATTTTCAAAAACGCAGCGTTTTTCGTGAATTTTTAAAAATACATAATTTACTCAGAATTCCATGAAATGATAAGAGCTATTACCTCTTCACTTCTACTTCCGCCAAAAAGAAAGATATTTGTAATATATAGCTTCAGTGGCTGCCAGCATGGTTCCGAAGTTACGAAAACGCATTCTTCGTAAAATGGTCGTCGTCAACCGGCGACACTTGTCGAATTTTCCTGTGTTGAAAAAAATTTTTATTTGAAAACGAACTGCGATTTCGTGCTGTGCAGTCATATGTGCACAACATACAAAATCATCAAGAAAATTGGAAACATCAAATATACACCCTTTTTCGATCTTTCGTGGAATCGAGCTGCTACAAAACGCCCTTCATGATCCCCTGTGTACTTGCAGAAAAAATGGGCACAGCCCAAGCAACCCTGGCCGACTGCCGACGTTTGGCTGATCACTGGCAAATAGCCGGCAGCCGACTTCACTGGCGACCAGGCATCCGAAAAGGGTCGGCCGGAGGTGCGCTGCCAGCTACGTCGGCACTAAGTCGGCTGCACGATTCGCGCCACCGTCGGTGGCCGAGTGAACGCCGAGCGCGCCAAACGCTTGTCGGGGCGACAAGTCGGCAACACGTCGTGCCAGCCTTGGTTGCCGACAGAGGATTCGAACAGCGTATATTAATTTTAGGGCTGCATAAAATACACTGTAGGAAGTATAAAGATCTCCTACAGTGTGATTTTTTAAACATTACAAAAATCACCTGTGACACACAACATACTTGTGGTCCTTCAGCTGATTACACCAAGTGAGATCATTTGTGCGAACAATCCAAATACATTATTGGCTAAATAACAAAAATAATAGCGAGCCATTTAATCCGTGCATGGTTTCGCCAGGCGTGATCTACTTTAAGAGATTTTTTCGAGACCATCATTCGCCAAGTGTGCGACAGTATTTATATACATGGGCATTAAACTAGGCTTTTGTCGTTGTTCGATGCTTAAAACGGATTCTTACAAAAAAAAAAAAACGTGACCGAAGCAAACAGTGAATTTCTACCTCAAATTTGATGGCATAAATATTAAATCGTAAGATTTCATTCCAATTATTGCAAACTCAGTGGCTACAGTTATTCAGTCGCAGTAGGTAAGTCAGTGTAATTTTAAGGTCATTAATGAACTTTATTTAGATAGGCGATTATTTATTTTGCTTTTTCATGCAAGTAATGTCACCCGCTTGCATTAAACCGAGCTCACGTAATACATTTATGTCATTTCTGAACTAAAACGGCCATTAAAAACCATTCTGTATAATCTAAAAGAAGCATCGTCTGTATACAGACAACATGAAGCATGAAAATTTTTTGCGTGCTGCCCGAGCAGCGCTGCACCCAAACCCTGTTTTGTTCTAACAGCTAGTCCTTTATTATGTAATTTGCGCAATGGAATGAGTAAAAGTTCTTATCTTTCGCTGACGGATAAGTCAGGCAAACGGAAATACCATATACGCTATGTGAGAAAAACTCATCAAAAGGCGTGGCCGCAATGCAAGATTTTAGTACCAATACACGAACAAGAAATATTCTTTCAAGATTGTTAGAACGAACACATAGCAATGGCAATCCACTGAAGACTCGTGCTGTGAAAAATAAAACGCAGGAGGCGGGAAAGAAGAGGGTCAGAAGGAACCGCGCTGCTCTACAGTATAGAGCGTGGAGTGAAAAGCACATTTAAAAAAAGAAGCAAAAAAACATGCGCTACGGCGGCCCGCGCCCCGGAAGGTCCCGGTGGGGAGAGGGAAACTTCTTTTTTTCTTTTTTCCGCTGTTCTCCGGTTTTCTTTCTCAGCGTGGAGCCGCCTCCTCTTCGAAGAAGCCGCACATCTGCAGGCCCGCCGTCAGTGCCCAGCAGTGCTTTTTGCCGCCAAGATAAGAAAATGGACACGTCCGAACAGCACCGCTAAAGACTTCGTTTGTCAAAATTTACGCATGTACGTCTAGGTAGCAACAATTTTCAATTAAGTTAAAGCGAATTTATCTTTTTTTTTTATTGTGCAATGTAGTTACACCTTTACCTCCCACAGATAATAAGCTCTGGCTGAAACCAGGGAACTATACAGTTACGACGGGTATAGGCACCGTGCATACGTTAGGAGCCGCCACAGTCGCGCGCGGCCTCCAGCGCCACAGCGGCCACGGCAGCAAACTTGACGGATATGGGAGCAGACGACGCAAGCGGCAGCAAGCCTCTGCGCCGTGTTCTGCTGCTTCGCTCGACGCGTTTTCGTTTCCGTTCGCTTTCAAAATACGTTAATTGTTAGCAGCTGCCACAGACCCTTGATGTTAGAGGGTATGCTTCTTTTCGCCAGACCTCGTGCACCCTCAGGGGAACGCGGCAGCATGAGCAAGGGAAAACTGCGCGCCGCTTCGTTCACTAAACGATCACAGCTTGTCACCCTCAGGCTAACGTGGCAGCAGACTTGGCGGCTGCTTGAAAGAGACAACACCGGCGACTGCATTGCGTTCACTGCGCCGATTTCAACCAGTGCAGCCGAGCGGTCGTCACAGCGGCTGTTAGCTAGCCATGGCACTGCAAAGCGTGTCAATTATTATTACATTTGGGTTCAGAGAGCTACGTGCTATAGATGGTTTCTTCCGAGGAGCTAATTTAAATAAGGGCAGAGAGCTTCTCGATCTAAGCGAGGCTGGCGAGGCATGTTCACGGCTTCGTGGAAGAGACGTTGCACGGCTGATCGTCAGTCACGGGGAAGTGCGCACCACAGATGCGAATGAACGCGCCGGGAAGATCCGTGAAAATCGAGGTATGTCGCTTAGTTTGCTTTTTGTTAGTTACAGGTCATGTAATGTTTTCTTATCACTTAAAGCAGGGACATCCGTGCGGCCAACTGGGAGTGCCGTGCCGGAGTCGCAGGAAAGTATAAAACCGCCTGAATAAAATTACTTGCGCATCGAAGACAAGCAACCCGCGTTAATGGGGCTTCCTTTAATTAAAAACGTCTGCCCGAAACACTCAACTGTGGCAATCACAAAAGAACAAAAGTGAGCGATTTTTTTTTTCTTCTCTCCTTTTGTCAGCGTTCATTACAAATAATTCTGGAGGAACTTGCCTCGCTTCTACAGTTAGGCAAAGAGTCATCGACGTCGAGCAATGTGCTGAGGTTTTTTCTGTCAGCAACTGATGGTGCAACTTTGTCTGAACGTGCTACCGGGCAGAGGCCAGCGATGCGGCATCGCATGTCCAAACCTCATGCTCCTTCCTTGCCTCTACTCAAACTCTGAGCTTGTTTTGTTTGAAAACGGATTATTTGCTCATTTTTATGGAGGCTCTCATGCAAAGCTGCTGAGTATATCACAAGGCAGTATGTTCGAAGTGCCACACTCAGGAAGTGGCCTGAAACTGGGTCAGCACGCAGGTTAATTAAAACAGAAATGCTTCGGCAAATGAGCGTTTCTGCCTAATTAAACTGCGACAAAGGTGTGAAGTAATACCTTTTAACACTTCGTCTTGGCAATGAGTCTTGCTCTGCGATGTACATTTAGTGCACTTGTTTAGGCCGGCACATTTTTTTTTCTTTTTGTACCCTCCAAGGCGCACAAGGTAATTGACATGCTGAGCAAACGTGCAGATTGCGTATGGTCTCGTGATTGGAAACCAGTAAAATCGCGTACCTGGAGAATTTCTGTAGGTGTTACTGCACCCAACAACGCAGCAATTATTCTAGAGTTTGGCATAACCGACACATAACGAACAGCCCGCGAGAAGGCCGCGCGCCGTCATCGCGGGAACCGTTGCAGGGCGAGCGGGTGAGAGTATCCCGTCAAGTCTGCGCTTGTTGTCCGCTAGGGCCCGCCTTCACTGGCGGCGGAGTTACGTCTGCACGAGCTTATATTCCCCGATATGCCTATTTGAAAAGTTTCTGTTAGCCCATCACTTTGTCAGAGGTCGCCTTGTATATGTTGTGACATTCATCCTTTTAGCACAGCATTTCAAATAAAAATGAACCCTTGTTTTTAATAAAAGACAAAGCAGGTACACCGTAACCTACATTATAAAGAAGTTGAAATACTGCACAATTAGGATATCACTGCCTCAAGATACGAAATAATGCCAGTCAGAAGTCGCATTGTGGTCGTTTTATACGTCTTGAAAATACTAAACAAAAAGATAAGCGAGCGAATATGATGCATGGAAATGCATGAGAAACATTCCGCGGATTTTTCTAATCTTCTTACTCATACGTATAAAAGAATCGCATATAATGGAGCATTTGCGGCGGGTAACGCGCAACGCACACTGCTGTTCTGTTGGATCAATGTTAATAAAATGTTTGCTAGTTCCGTTATTTCACAGAATATTAATTATCCATAGGAGCAACACGTGCTTAAAACTGGACGCTGTAGCTTTATATTTCTATGATTCTATGGACGCTGTAGCTTTATATTTCAAGACGCATTAGACAAGTGCATAGCTAGTGCCTCGCGGTAATCTGCCGTCGACGGTGCCTCGCATGCAAACCGAAAAAAAGTAATAAAATTACATTGCTAATAGTAGACGCTTCACGTGCCGTTGACGATGTGTGTGGCTGACTGTCTGCGCAACGTGAGCGTACAACACGTTTCTACACATATGAGAGCTTAATTATCAAGTCCCTTGCCGACGCACCACATGGGACCAGGTGCACTGCTCGACACCGTTAGATTGATTTATATATTTGTCCAGCCTTACATCGGCTGCATAAAGTGATGAGGATTTGTCAGCAGAGCTCATCAATCTAACGCCGTTGTTATCGAAAGCAGAGCAAAATAACGCGACGCGGTGAAAAGTATTCGTCTGTGATCGAGTGACAAGTTGAACACTGGTCAATTTTACTTTGAAATTCAACATTTAGGTTTCGAGCTAACAAGCGCGAGCGCGTTCGGGCAGTATGTTGAGGAATAAGTCATGTAGTGCAGCTGCAAACGCGATGACGGCCTTTGGTCAAACAAGGAAAACAGCAATGACCGTCAACCACAGACGTAAGGGAAACTTCTGGCTAAGGGATAACATCGAGTTTTGCTCTGCAATAATATAATAAACTGACTCCCAAAACCCCGAAGTGAGAGACGCCGTAAGCTATTAATCGGATGCTGACTGCAGACAGCCGCCGGCAACCGGGAGACATGCGATGGCCATAACCACATAATGATGAGCGCATGCATTGGCATCAATATGGAAGTTGGAGTTCTTCGGCGTTGTGAAGTCATTCGATGAGAGACATATCGTTCAAATATTTTTATAACCTTGAGAAATCTCAAAATTTGAACTCTGGAGATCAATGTATTTGCCGCCAGGAAGTGCATAACGGATAGGAAAGTGAAATCACGCGAATTTATCTTTAATGTGGCTTTACATTGGTCCCTTGTGCTGCGGTGAGAATTGACTGAAATAGTTCGCAAATGGCCCGTTGATTGTAAGCGACCACGTACATTAAACCATTGATTACGAATAAACTTTATTGAAAATGAATTAATTCAATTTTTCTCCCATCGGAAAGGTTTTGGCTGCTTTATTGCGAGCCTAAAAATTATTAGTTTCGTCACACAAAACGTGCGAAATATATAGAGTTCTCGCGGACTGTACAATTTTGGTGGAAAATTTCAGCTGCGTGTTTCAGGGGTGCGACAGCTCTAACTGATTATATTCAAAGCTAAATTGCGAAGTGATCTCAAAATATGGCGTTCTTGCAGCTTATTACACGTCCATTTGTCTAAGAATGATGTCGCATTTGCAGTTCTGCTGCAATCAATAACCCCAGCACTAAAGTTAGGTTTGCTGTGCCTCAGTTTTCCGGAATCCAGCCGAATATTTCTGATGTGCACGTTAAGTATTTCACCAGGAAATGGTACAATTACGGAGTTGGTTAGGATGCGGAATTTAAATGTCACAGTTTTTCACCTGTTTCGCAAGAAACTTCACAACCTTTAGCGATCGGGCCGCCGAGAGCCCTCCGCCACATTTCATGAGTACCGATTCAAGCCCTACCTCTTTACTGATGAAGCACTTATATGCTCACTGTACAGTGGTACGACATGAGTGTTTTTCAAATGTACTGAGGATTTACGGTTTCTGCTCGAAGCTCATGAAAACGTACCGCCTTTGCATGCATTAGATGCAAAGCACTTGAGCTGAACAACAGCAATAAATGGGAATAAATGCGAGTGCCGAGCAGAAATTTAATTTTGATCGTGATACTATAGCGCGCTAGGCTCTATTAAAATATCTTACGATTTTGAACTGTCCACCGAAAATTATGATCCCCGCCTCCGCCTTGTCTATGAGCTCAAGTGGAACAGTTCGGCACTTCTGGAACGCTAGCACGGTGCCCACGCTTTAGCACGGTCCGTGAATATAAATATATGATTGATCTGATCGAGCGCATGACAAGGGAGGACATAGATATAATGGTTACATATAGAATGTGTGCGAAGATTGAACATTTGGAATATCGAATCGAATATCGTCATACTTGATTCGGTCTTCGGAATAGCCCATATGCGTTAATACGAATATTTTCAAAATATCTATGTCCAAATAAACACAAAATTAGCGTAAAATACGATAATTTTCTACGGTCATAAGCTATACGTCGCTTGCAGAGCCAGAATTCGATAGTCCGCACACTCTGAACAGTTTAAAATTCGTACTTGATGCTCAGTTTTAGGTTTTCATGTTAATTTGTTTTAATGTTAGGGTGCCAACGATATTTTGTGTTAACAACGAAAACGGTTCAATTCAAATTCTGTTCGCTTCTTGGACGCATTAGCGCTGCCCTAAAATGTTTAGGCATGTGCTTGAGTGGAAATTTCGCGCGCCTTTTTTTTTTCTCACCAGGCAGAGCTGATATAAGCAACATGTGCGTTCCCCCGAAAAAAAAAAAAAGTGGTGAGATAGGGTCTTGTGAGTTTGGCTTCGGAGAGAGAGCACACGCCAAAGCGCACGCGGCCTGCATCATATCCCTCTCCCAGAAAGAATGACAAGACCTGAAAGGAGGACCGGAATGTGCCAGCATCGTCGTGGTTAAGAGGGTGGCGGGTCGTGCAGTGGGGCGCCGGACCCCGGGACCTCTCGCGTTTTTTTTTTTAAAGACGATAGTCTTTCTTGGGATACTTAAACGGAGAAATTTTGGTCTGTCTTTCTGTTTGTCGGCACGTCACTCGATTCAGCCAATCGGCCAAAGTGAACCACTTGCCCAAGGGCCAGCCATCATGAACGGCTGACTAGGTTCATACTTGTTTAGACTGTCGATCAAAAATCAACATTACGCATATCTGAGGCGCAACACTCACTAGGTAAGTATTAGGTGGTGTGTGTTCTTTAATAGAAAATGCATACATACGTACTCTAAAGACCCTAGTTTCTTAAGCTGCGCTGAAAATGCGACTGCACGTTAAACTGACTTCCTCCGTGCCCTCTGCACGAGCTCATTGTTGTGTTTCGGTTTCGGTTCTGTATTGCCCTGTACGAATGCCATGGGGCGCCGCTCTGGCATTCCTGTTTTTACTCAGGCGACGTGTAAATAAAAGAGTGTGTGGAGAGTACTCGTTGAGTGCGGGACGTTTCTTCTGCTTCAGCGCTTCGCGCCAAACCACGTGTTCGGGCTGGCTGGCGTCCCTGCCGGTCGTGTTGGTCACCGCCGGTCTTCGCCTGCTGCTGCGCCGGGACTACCAGCCCGCAACACAGCACTCATGTCTCCCGACGTATTGCCAGATGGCGTCCATATCTCACGCAGCACCTCTTCTATCGTCTTTAGACGACATTTGCAGCGAAGCACGCAGATACGCGGCCAATTTTTTCTTTGTCACAGCGCTGGGGAGGGGAGCAAGCTCCGTTCGTGAGTTCCCGCCAAATCGTTGCTCTTTCGAGCGAGGACGTGCTGTACAGAGACGGGCAAGCACTCAGAAGCATTTCGTCTGCCTTGATCCTGGAGGCGGCCGTCTCCCATTGCCGAAGATTTGAAGCGAACTCGTAAGTGGCATTCTATTTCCTCGGCGTATCGCATGGTGAGTTTTGTCTAGCGACAAAATAAAATTTTATTTGCACAATTGATGCGTCAATTTGGTCGTTTCTTCTAGCTGGCAGATCAGAAATGTTCAGGCGAACGGCGGTTATATTTGTCCGTGGACCCAAGACTTCGTTGACGGGCAAATATGTAAGATTTCTTTGTTTTTTATTTGTGGCATCTTATTGTAATACCGTGACATATTTTGCTGTTTTCTCTAGCGAACACTGCAACAAGGGCTGTAGTGTGGATAACGTTCTGCGCTGCTCTCGCCAACTGAAAAGAATTCTGGTAAGACGCATGCTTGGTTACAAAAGTCTCACGCAATCGCTTTTCACATTAAATTTGGTCGCAGGTGTGCTGTAAATGCCGACTGCACAATATGTGACTGGCCCGCGGCCGCTTTGAAGGTAAGATTGTGTTCTCATTAATCTATTTATTGTACCATTTGTTTTCCAGTCACAGCCAACAACTAAAACCTCGATTCATCCTGTCTCCACATATTATCTAGTTTGTGCGCTGTGGAGCTTGAAGCACTTCTGAGAATTTCAGCGCACTCGCATTTATTGTAAGTGCAGTGTTTTTCTTATTTGTGCAGTGACAAAATTACTTTGTTTAGTTGTGTGAATAGAGTTTCTAGACGCGACATGTCTGTGGAACTGGTCAAGTAAATAAATAGTCTACCTTTCTCAGAGTATTATTCATTGTTGTTTCTTTCAGTTTTCCCCGACAGAAGAACAATGCAAGTCTCACATCTCGACGGTAAAACGTCGCATCTGCGCACGTGTTCAGGGCCAAGAGCACGAGAACTGGCCGAAAGAGAGCCGATCCAACAGGAATGCTGTCCGTCTTTATATTTATATATGTCGGCGTTGTCATGCCGTGATCACATGGACTGTACGGCAGCGTTGCACAAGGGCTGATGCAAACGCTCCGTGCGAACTATGTTGCATGTAAAATTAGGGCATCTATACAATTGCGAAATAAACATCTAAAGAGGGAATATTCATGTCTTGCTTTTATTGTGTGTTACGTATTAACACGTTAACAAGCGCAGACCGTTAGAGGCGTTTAATTCCGTCTTACATGTGCACTGTGCCCGTAATTCAGATAGAGTTAAACGCCTCTGTGAATTGCCCGTTGACATTAAATACGACATGCACCAACATACCAGAAAAACAATTGATGCGTTTTGTTAGAACACGCACAAAAAAGCAGAGCAATACTTGCGAGAAACGTCCGCAACTTACCTACGGCCGTCGGTAAACCGACGCTTATGTAAGGTCGGACCTTGGTCAACCTGCGAGCGGCATGCACTCGGCCTCGTCGGCCACGGTGGACGGGCCTACATTAGGTGCCGACGCAGGCCCACATGAGGCCAATGTCAATCCCCGAGACCGGCCCTACATTGGTTGCCCGAGACCGGCCCTACATTGGGGCCTACGACAGTGCAGTTGGCCAGCGACGTCAGGCCGACATTTTGCCAAGGATAAAATGTTGCTTGGGAGTATACCACTGCCGAATAAACATTCATTGTATCCAGTATGTCCGCTCAACTGTTCGCATCATGAGCCCCTTTTTACAAGAAATTATCCTATGTTAAAGTACAATTGTTAGCGAAACATGCACCATGCAACAAAGCGTAGATATTTGCCACTTAAAACACCTTGCTGTCGATTCCATGTTCGGGCACCACCACCTAGATTACTGGGTCGGGCCGGGTCGGGTAGGCAGAATTTTAACACGAAAGTGTTTTATGCCGGGGTCCACCACGGCTCCACTGACGCATTTCCGTCACGGATATGACGTTGTAAAATAGAAAGACTAACATATGGCAAAGAAAAAAACTCTATAAGAATAAGTTCCGTCACCGGGAGTCGCACCTACGACCTCTCGATCGCCAGTGCGCAGCGCGAAACGACTCCGCCACAGACGGCATGTTCTCTGCTATGCTAACGGCGAGCTATTTATGTACACCATTTGCCGGCGGCGGTACTCAGAGATTGGCGGTACAGCGTGTTTTCGTTATCACTAGCGAGATGGCGCGAAGGGCTCGAAGAGCGCGCTTTAAAAGTCGTCCCCACGCGGATTAGCGCGCGCCTCGACAGGGCGTGGTCGCTCGTGCGGGCGCTTATCTCTTGATCTCGGTGGTTTGTACGTCTTTCGCTCTGCCTGCAAGTTTTCGTTGAGAGCACGAAGGTCACCTCGCTCATTGCAGCGGCCGATTTTGCGAAAGGAGCGCGCTGCTTACACAGAAATAAGTTACAACTGTGACAGTTCGCGCTCATCCTGTGTATGTTCGTTCCGCGCGTCCTTTCTGCTTGAGCAGCGCATTGCAAGTTTCGAGCGGCTTGCCGTTCTTCGCTTAACATTACAATTTGATGCTGTAGCCTTCATTCCTTCGCGCTTGGGGCGAAAGAATGCACAACAAGCGCTCAACTACGTCTGTGAAGCCACGTTTCACTTTCGTGTTATACCGATTCCTATGACAGAGGGATCAGCCGTGTTTTTTTTCTCGGGTTCGGGCCGGGCCCAGGTCTCATTTTGAGTCACCGGGCCGGGTTCGGGCGGGTAAACTTGAACGAGTTCCGGGGCCGGGCCCGGAATTACGGCCCGTGCAGTGCTCTAATTGTGGTGCCTGGGAATGCATCGTATATATTTAAATGTGAACATATTCGACAGAGATCATTCTGGCTGGGTGAAAATTCATACGAAAAAATAATACACTCTCCAGCCACTTATCGTCCAAAGTTGCTAAAGTTAAAATAAAAAAAAACTATAAACTGACCCGCCGTTTCGGGACCAATTCGGTCCCTTCCTCAGTGGTGACTGTTCGACCGGCTCCGAATGCGTGTCTGGTCCCCTTTATTTCCATCGATATTAGCTGCCCGCCGTCCTTCCGTGGTGCGAGTCCCAACGAGCCACTAAGCTAACGACTTTTTTGTTGGTGTCCCCCTCTCCATCGTCCTTCTTTCCGCCGTTCTTGTTGCTGAGGTATCTTTTCCAATGGTTCCGTAGACCGTGCACGTACACACTCGGTAAGGTTCCAGTTGAGGGGTTAACATTTCCAGGTGTTGTTTGGATATGCCATGACTCTAACTGTCTTTTTGTGTGGCTGCGTTTCGTGTCGATGACCCGGGCGTCGTCAAAATTGATGCGATGGTTCATCTTTTCGCTGTGCTGTGCGAGAGCGTTTCGAGCAGCGTTGAAGATACGCACGTCGTTTCGATGTTGCCGTATCCTTTCGGGGAAGTTTTTTGTCTCACCGATGTAAGTGGCGAATGAGAAAATCCGTAAACATAGGGTGGGTGCTCGAGCCGACGTTTCGACAAATCGACTTGTCTTTTTCAAGGCTGGAACTCCAGCCTTGAAGAGGCATTGCGCAGCCATGGAAAAAATGTTTCAAAGAAGTGGATTTCTTTCCTGCAAAGGTAAAGGCCAAGGCTACCGCTCTTCTTCAAGATATGAAGCTGGATGCACTATGCAAGATGGTCAAGTCGTGCAAGGGTGAGGGACTCAAGGCTTTCTTTACCGCAAAAACTCATGAAGCACTGTGCCCTTTTCGGGTCATCGTTACAGAAACTGGCAGCTGGCAGCGTAACGTCAGCGCCTTTCTTCAGCTTCACCTGAAGATACTCACACCGGTGGACCCCTTTGTGCTGAGGAATTCGGACGCTCTTGTGCAAGACTTGTGGGGAACCCAGGCGCGCCCGAAGCCACTGCGCGGGCATTTCGCCGTTCCGCGAATCCTTCCCCCCCCCCCTCCCGTTCTCCCGCGACGGCAAGTGGCGTCATCTTACGCTACGCGCCGGCTCTCGTGGTGGCGCTGCCCGCGGTCTTGGAGCCGCGAGATTCGGCGACTGACGCGCGTGCACGCCGGGACTAACTCTCTCTCTCCTCGGACGCCGCTGGGTAAGCACGTATTTCCTTCCGGTCCAACGTCCCCTTTGGGAATCGCTGGGCTGTAGTCTGCCTGGGTGCCTCGGCATCCTTGCAGGCGTGTTTACCTCAGTGTTAGCTCCGGTTCGTACGTGAAACCAAAGAGCGGTGCCTAGTGCTCGTGCGCGGTCGTACCACGCCGAGCCGCACTTGCCGGAGGCCCACGCGTACGGAGATTGCCCTAGCTCTCGCGACCAGGCCCAGTGGTCACCGCGAGAGTGCGCAGCATAGCCGCGAGGGACCTTTTCCCGAGCGGCGTGTAAAAGCTCGCCATTGCCAGCTGCGACGTGCTGGCGGTTCCCCTTGGTGTATCGTCCGCGTGGGAAGCCCTTTGTTCCCCGTGCCCCGGGAGCGGACGTGTACTCTGTGTGTGTTGGGTGCCGCCATAGGTCGGCAAACTCACTCATGAGTAGACTCACTCAGACTCACTCAGACTCAGATCGAGCCGTGAGTCTGAGTGAGTCAGGCTGAGTAATATTTTTGTGAGTCTGAGTCCGAGTAAGTCCGCTTGAGAAAAATTTCAGTGATTCTGAGTCCGAATGAGGAAATGTTTGGTGAGTCTGAGTCCGAGTGAGCCTTAAGGGCAAAATATATTTCATGAGTGAGTCTGAGTGAGCTCAAAATCTTTGTGCCGACCTATCGTCCTATCTATTCAACTTCAGCATTACTATCAGCCTTGTGATGACTCACGTTTATGCTCACGTCTACTCACAAATACTTCAAAGCACTGGCGTTCATATGCCATTTCAATATTTATTGATCAGAGGCATCAATTACGGAGGGGGGCTAGGGGAGCGGGGTTTGACCTCCCTCTGGAATAATCTTTCACGGCAGGGCGTAGCCAGAAATTTTTTTCGGGGGGGGGGGGGGGTTCAACCATACTTCATGTATGTTCGTGCGTGCGTTTGTATGTGTGCGTGTATATATACGCAAGCAAAATTGAAAAATTTCGGAGGGGGGGTTTCAACCCCCCAACCCCCCCCCCCCTTGGCTACGCCCCTGTTTCACGGGAAGTTCTTGATGAAACTATCTCGTGTGAGTCATTTCTTCCAATAAAAGTATCCTTACTGGATTGCAACCACTGATAACTCGTGTTTGAAGATACGAGACCAAAAGGTGTCAAGTAGAGCACCGATTATGCGAGATATTGGTGTTAAAGAGCATTGACACCGTGGTCGAAAAAGCTAATGATACACTAATGGACTCATGAGTCGACTCACTCAGATTAACTCAGACTCAGATCGAGCCGTGAGTCTGAGTCTGAGTGAGTCAGAGCGAGCAATATTTTGGTGAGCTTGAGTCCGAGTGAGTCCGGTTGAGAAAAATTTCAGTGATTGTGAGTCCGAGTGAGTCCGAATGAGGAAAATTTTGGTGAGTCTGAGTCCGAGTGAGCCCTAAAGGCAAAATGTATTTCATGAGTGAGTCTGAGTGAGTTCCACATTTTTTTGCCGACCTATGGGTGCCGCAGAAGGCAAATAAAGTGTTTGTGTGTTGTTTTTGATCGAACACTGTGTTTCTGTCGCGCGGCGCTCAACGCCTTTGCTAGCTGAGCGCGTGCGGAGCGGGGCGCTAAACGTAAGCAGGCAACAGCACACGCGGCCCTGTGGCTCGCTAAGCCTGAACCCGCGGTGGTCTCTACTCCGGTGAGTTTTGAGGCTACCACAGACGTGAAGATGGGATTGCCGGGAGCCAATTACGCGCTGTAGGTGGACATTGAGGACTTATTCTACTCTGTTCCACACGACAAACTCTTTGTCTCAGTCCGAGAGGCAATTGACTCGTATGGTGTGGTGTCCTTCCAGAATGGCTGCCTGGTTACGGTGGATAGTTTCATGGAGTTATTGGCATGCTATTTGGCCTCTACCTTTGTTAGCTTTGACAACAAAACGTTTTTACAGAAGAAAGGAATCTGTATTGGTTCGTGTGTGGCGCCAATTTTATGCGAGATTTATCTTGCCAAGTTTGACCGTTTGCTTCAGCAAGAATTGAACCGCTCACTGGTTTTAAAAGTATGTAGATATGTCGATGATTTTATTGTTTTTATCGCGGTCCCCATCAACGCTTGCCATGAAGACGTCACTGAAAGTGTATTGAATTGCTTTAAGCAGCGTTCACCCTCATTATCGTTCACGAAGGAAATTCCTGACAATGATACACTCCAGTTTTTAGATTTAGCATTGTTTTTCAATTGTGACGACCACATTTGGCGGGAGTATAAACCAAGGTCAAAAAAAGCCATCCTGCCTTTTGAATCATCTCATACTAAACTAGTAAAAAGAGTGATTGCTTCATCATGCCTCCACTCGGCTCTGACAAAATCATGTTCTCATAAAGCCAGCCTTAGCTATAACCACCAGATTTCGCGCCTTCTTGCGTCGGGTTTTCCTTCCACTTTGCTCGTTGCCGTTGCTTCCACCCTTTTTAGACAGATTGGTGCCTCACCCAGCGTTACAACACGACAGAGGCCCAACAGTTTGTTGTCATGCCCTACATACATAAGGTTTCACATAGCCTTAAGAGGATAGGATCAAAGCACGGGGTAGACCTCGTCTTCACGGCACCCCTTAAGCTTTCCCGTTTATACAATTTTGCATGTGAAAAAACTGAGAAAACAGTCTGCAGTAAGAAGCATAGGGAGCCATTTGTTCCCTGTGCTGCGGAAGTCGTATATAAGATACCACTCAGTTGTGGAAAATCTTACATAGGCCAAACGCGCCGCTGTCTTAACGACAGAATAAGGGAGCATGCAAACACGGTGAAAGCTCAGAATGATGGGGCGCACCTTCCTGCGCATTGCAGGAATTGCGGATGCAGAGCACTTTAGGAGGAGACTGACGTCATGAGCAGAGTAAAAGGCAGGCGAGAAAGGGAGATCGTAGAGGCTGACCAGATAAAAGCTGCCGTAGACACGTGCATCAGTGCACCTTCGGTGCATCTGACAATGAAGGAAATTGAGTTCCTTCAAAGCGGATAAGTGTAAAGCTGATCAAACGCAACCCTTAAACGGTATCGTAGTTTGTAAACGCGATCTTTCTCAGGAATTTGTTATCGGGTGCGTGACAATCTGCTGTGACGCGCCTGCGCATACGTTTTCGTGGTGAGATGGTCTTTCGAAAATAAACTCAGTTGCAAGTTGAGCGTCTGTTCTTCTGTGTGGTCCTGTCCTTCCTTCCAAGCCTTCGCTCTCCCAACCAGATAAATTGCGCAGAGGCATTGCGTTTACACGCAATGCCTCTGCGTTGTTTTGTATTGTATTTGCATTGCTTTGTTTTGTATATATATATATATATATATATATATATATATATATATATATATATCTATATATATATATATATATATATATATATATATATAGGAAGAGAGCAGAGTGGGTCAGGGAACAAACGGGGGTTAAGGATATCATAGTTGAAATTAAAAAGAAGAAATGGATATGGGCCGGGCACGTAGCACGTCGGCAGGATAACCGGTGGTCATTAAGGGTAACTGACTGGATTCCAAGAGAGGGCAAACGCGTGAGGGGAAGACAGAAAATCAGGTGGGTAGTGAGATTAAGAAGTTTGTAGGTATAACGTGGCAGCAGAAAGCACAGGACCGGGTTGATTGGCGGAACATGGGAGAGGCCTTCGCCCTGCAGTGGGCGTAGACAGGCTGATGATGATGATGATATATATATATATATATATATATATATATATATATATATATATATATATATATATATATATATATATATATATATATATATATATATATATATATATATATATATATATATATATATATATATATATATAATTTACTTGCCTGACTGCACTTGGGTATCAATTGCGAGTGTCTCTGGGCCCACACCCTTATGCTTTCCATCACACTTAGGCATTGTTCAGCGCTCACAGGTTGAAACTGTGCAATTTAAAACTGAGTTATGAATGCAATTTCATTTCTAGCATCTTCAGTTCGTGTCGTATTGGTGTAAATACAACTTTAACCCTCATATCAGAGGCAATATTACTTTTGGCGGCTGCATTTGTAGCAACATAACGCACTTAACTCGAGCAATTGTGCATACCAGTCGTTATTCTGATTCAGACACTTGGGCTAGTTGGGTGATAACTTGGGCATCTGAACAAATGTGAGGAAATGCTCGAGTAAGGAACAGACACGTAGACGCCCTTCCTGTGTACGTGTCTTCTTATTTGAGTGTTGCTTTGTGCTCGTTGTTCAATCTGTGAGCACTGTACATTCAGGAACAACATACGTATAAGCCTCCGTAATATGTCCACGACAGGATCCCGTTCTGGATATCCGGTAATACCTTCAAAAATGATTTTTTCCAAATCTGTCGGACATCCGATTGAACTCCAGCGGAGATTTACGGATCTCCAGTGGATATCCATTACAGCCGAAACGGCTATATATTGGATTCCTGAGGGATATCTGTGGTTGCTTGGTAGTGAATACACGTTCATTTGTGGATTCCTTCATAAGGACATACATGAATATCCTTCCAAGATCCATAATCGATTATAACTCGTATGTACGTCACAACTCCAAAAATGGTTATCCACTATGGTATCTCTAGTGTACATTCAATGATTCTGGTACTGGACATTGGGCTCTTGCATGGATACTGAGCGGCAGTGCTGCCAACCTGCGGAGCCATCATAGCCACTTTTTCCCTCTTGGAGTGAAAAAAAATTCCTACATTTCCATAGATTTTCGTGAGAGCGGTTTTTGAAGACTAATGTGTTTGTCCTGTGGAAAGCGTCTTCAAAGTTCACTTTAAATGACATAATGGTGCATTCGTTTGAAAGTATTCACACACACACACACACCACACACACACACCTTTGTTCATAGCCGTACATCGGAATGTTTTTTTTTTTGCTTCTTCGTGGTAGGTCGCAGTGCCGCGGGAGTTTTTGAGCTCGTGTTTAGTACGCTCGCTGCGTTTTCGAGCCCTAGTGTTCCCGCTGTAATGAACATGTGTCGCCATTCTATTACAAATACATGCACCGGATGGCCCGCATGAATAGACAGGCCGCGAAAACTTCCGATCGGTGAAGCGCATGCAGTGATTCCCCGCCCTCACTCAGTCCGTGTCGTCCTGTGGAATGTTTCGTTACCATAGCCTATGCAGCCCTAAAATGTTTTATTTGCTGTTTTTTCCTTAATGTGCAATTAGTTTCGAACACGTAAGCCACACGTGCTGTATAACCAAATGCGCTACACGTGGCAGTGCTCGTCTTTCATTATGCCTCTGGATATTGAGCCCTAATGCGTTCGACATCCAGCTTGTACCACCCGTGAAACCATCTGTTTTCAAAGTGCACGTATTGACGAATCTTCGGCATTTTCTCTTTGGAGTTTCTCTTTCTATAGTATGTCTTAATTTGGATTAACATTTTTCTTACGAAGTCATCTTTGCTCGCTCCCCGCGCGTGAAGGGATGCCAGTCGTTCCTACAATGCGCATATATTCTTCCTTCCTGCAAAAAATGTTGTGAAAGCAAGAAAAGGACTTACCTGACTTCAAGTATATGCGCATTAAGAAAAATTATTGCTTTCCTTGGCTGTCATATGCTAGCGCCGTGCATCGCGATTCTTTCAACTAATGTAAAGAGCTCGGTACGCATTCGTACACCGAGCGCGCCAGTCGACTACGAGTAATATTTCTCACGTGAATGCAAAAAGCATTTGTGAGGGCTGACATTAAAACGCCGGGTCACTTCTATATTTCTGTCGCATCAGTAGTTATAATTAAGTGTTCAAGAAGAAATTTGGGGGGGGGTGTAGGGGGGGGGAACACGCAATTGACGTATACGAACGTTCTTAACTGTGATCCCATATTGGATTGTTCCAACCGGTATTTTCCGATCTCTCTTTCCGATCTCTCGTAGTATCGCAGTCATAATGTATCATTATTAAGGTCGGCGCGTTCGCTCCTGTGAACTGAAGCTTTGTAACTAGCATTCCCTGCATTTTTATTCCCCCATAACCTTTGCTTGATTTGTGGCAAAAAAAAAGACACTTTGCTAGGCTGAACGCGAGAAAGAATAGCTGAAATGTGTATACAAGCGTGTAATGCATCACTTGTACATTAAAACGTTATTTCGTTTTTTGTAGCACTTATTTAGCACTATTGAACTGTCCTGCGGAAATGCGTGGTGGTGTTCATATAAAACATGAAGTGATGCACGCTTACATAACGTATAAACGATGTCTTCAAAAACGTACTCTCAATCTTTGTCATGATATCTGATACAGGATTTTGTGACGAAAAATAGTTTAACCATGAAAGCATATTATGCCAAGTTGGCAAGTTCATCCCTCGCAACCTGCTGAATGATTGCGAAAAGATATAGTTATTAGAAATTTGACTGCCATATATTCGTTCAAATATATCCTTGCAGTCTTCCACCAGCCACTTTTTTTTTCCAACTTCTTTTTTGTCAGCTGTGCAAATAACCGCATACAGCCTACTGCTCTGTATCTGGGTTGGGAGAGCAAAAGGCTTGGAAGGAAGGACAACACCACACAGAAGAACAGACGCTCAACTTGCAACTGAGTTTATTTCGAAAGGCATCTCACCACGAAAACGTATGCGCAGGCGCGCCACAGCAGATTATCACACACCCGATAACAAATTCCTGGGGAAGAGCGCGTTTATACAAACTACGATAACGTTGAAGGGTTGTGTTTGATCAGTTTTTACACTTATCCGCTTTGAAGGAACTCTATTTCTTTCATTGTCAGATACACCGAAGGTGCACTGATGCACGTGTCTACGGCAGCATTTATCTGGTCAGCCTCTACGATCTCCCTTTCTCGCCTGCCTTTTACTCTGCAGATGACGTCAATCTCCTCGAAATGTGCCCTGCATCCGCAGTTCCTGCAATGCGCAGGAAGGTGCGCCCCATCATTCTGAACTTTCACTGTGTTTGCATGCTCCCTTATTCTGAAGACAGCGGCCCGTTTGGCCTATGTAAGGATTTCCACAACTGCAGTGGTATCTTATATACGACTTCCGCAGCACAGGGAACAAATGGCCGCGCTTTTCACAGAAACCTTGGTGACCTTGGCAAAGCCATGGCTCCACGGGGCAGCTCACTAGCAACGCGACAGCGGTGGTAAAGAAGGGAAACCTACAAAAAAACAGCAAACCAAACAAATAACGCCGCAGGGTGAAAGGCGAGAAAATGCGAGGTTGGTGTAAAGGAAAACATATACTTGGCGGGCTCGGGAGAGAGCACATTCGTTTTCTTGGTTCGAACCGGGATTCGTTAAACAGGCAATCGACGAAGAACGCGGACGGCACAGAATGAACCGCAATGAGGTGGGGGAGAGGAGAGCGCTGACACCAGCTTTGGGGGCGGAGACGGGCCCTGTCGCCCCCTTGCACCCCTCGGAACCGCTACTGAGCATGGCACAGCGCCTTTGGGTAAGTGTAGAGGGGGTGTAAAAGAGAAAAGGAGGAGGAAGGAGCAAAAAAAGAGGTTGTGGGCGGAAGGTTCCTCCGTCGATGTGCTTAGTACACTGTACTCCACGTGGACGCGAAAAATTTCCCTAGCGAGCCCGACGAGATGTTGACAAATTTTCCTTTTCCCCTAAGTACTACCAAAATCCTCTAGATCTAGAGAAATTTCCCTAGAGTTGGCACGCACTGGATGGATGGATGCTATGAGCGTCCCCTTTACAACGGGGCGGTGACATGTCTGCCACCAGGCTCGAAGAAAAAAAAAACTTCCTTGTTTCAAGTTGGCTTAATACATTATCTACACTGATTAAATCTATGTTATTATGCAAAAAAAATATAAATTTACGGTCCATCTCTTTGCCTCTTAAAGGGACACTAAAGAGAAACAATGAATTGGTTTAGATTGATAAAGTGTGCTCGGAGAACTCTGGTGTAGTTTATTTCACCACCATAGGTTTATTATTAGAGGAGAAAACCAAGTTCAAAGTTTCATTTTTAAATTTCGCGTCGAACTTTGGAATTCGTGATGTAAAAGATTTGCAAGAGCATTTAACGTATTTTGGCGCTACTGGCTCGACGAAATTTCCACAAACTCGTTATGTAAAGTCTCTGGCCCCCTTAGATGACAATGTACTTCGATTTAACCGATTAGTAACTACGTAGGCCCAAGCAGGCGCCGTCAAAAATAGTGACGTCACGGCAAATGGTGCGGGAATTCCAAGGTGGCGTCGCCACCTGTATTTTCTTTTTGCGCGTTTTCTCGCTTATTAAGCGTCTTCTCGCAGCAAGCGTGGTGTTTTTGGTATCGTGGAAGACCACTTTACTAATGCGAGAAAAATCGTTTTGCTCTTTAGTGTCCCTTTAAGGCATAATGACCTTATTTTTTCCCCATTATTTATTTTTGTACTTTATCTCTACTTTTCTGCCACCAATACTCTAACCGTCTCTTACGTACCGGATGGATGGATGGATGCTATGAGCGTCCCCTTTAAAACGGGGCGGTGACATGTCTGCCACCAGGCTCGAAGAATAAAAAAAAAAAAAGCTTCCTTGTTTCATGTTGGCCTAATACCTTATTCTACATTGATTAAATCTATGTTATTATACCAAAAAAATATAAATTCACCGTCCATCTCTCTGCCTCTTAAGGCAGAATGACCTTATTTTTTCCCTCATTACTTATTTTTGTTCTTTATCTCTACTTTTCTGCCACCAATACTCTAACCGTCTCTTGCTTATTTTCTATCGCGGACGTGTTCAGCTTTCCATTGTTGTCCCTAAAACCCAAGGCTTCATGTAGACTCGTACCCACACGTATACCTGGGTGAATATCGCCACATTCAATCAGTACATGTTCCATCGTTTCCTTAGTTCCCCCGCAGCATGTACATTGTTCTTCTTCGTTACTGACTCTCGCTTTATAACTACGCGTTCTAAGGCAGTCCGACCTTGCTTCAAACAGTAAAGCGCTTCCCCTTGAATTATCATAAAACCTTTCCCTCCTTATTTCGTTTTTTCACTTTCGGTAGTTACTCAGAGCCGGCTTCTTTTCCATCGCTGCCATCCGATAAGTCCTCTCCGCCTCTCTGACCTTCCGCTTAATGCTCCTTGTTGCCATATCGCCCGCACTGCTAGCCGTATATTTACTGGTGAGCCTCCTAGTTCTTTTTCTCCACTGCGTGTCAACGCTTTTCTATACAAACACCTGAAAACCTTCTCTGCCCATCTACTCTTCTTCATTTTCCTCAGCCTCTCTTCGAATCTCATTTTGCTCTGAGCTTCCCGCACTTCAAAGCCTGTCCATCCCATATCACCCTTTACAGCCTCATTTGTCGTCTTCCCGTGAGCGCCCAACGCGAGGCGGCCCACCGTCCTTTGATTTACATCCATTCCTGATTGTACCTCTGACTTCATGCACACCACTGAGTTCCCAAATGTAAGCCCCGGGACCATCACACCCTTCCACAGCCCTCGAAGCACCTCGTACCTATTGTACCCCCATAAAGCTCTGTGCTTCATAATTGCAGCATTCCTCTTTCCCTTTGCTACCGATGCTTTCTCTTGTACCTCCATATATCTATCCCCCTCAACTGTTGTGTCGTGCGACCCCTGGTGACACGTTGAGACACCAGTGCTGTTGTGCTCTCTATTCATGCTACTGGGGGGAGCTGGGTCTCTGCCATGCCTCGTTGCTACCACCAATCCGGCGTGGTCATGCCGGTCATGTGACCCGTGCCCCGCTGACAATGGCATTTCTTCTTCCTCCTTAAAACCGCCTGCAATAAACGCGGGAGAGCAGTCTCCCGTCAGTCTCGCCGAAGCTTGGTCTCTGCGTCGTCACTCCGCGCGCCCCTCCCGTCGTTCGGCCTCTCCGTCGGCCCGCCGCGGGTTACGCCGCGCTCCTGCCTACACAACACATGGCGACGAGGTACTGAACCCGGTTCGACAGGCGACGCCAGGAAGAGCACGACGTACGTGACACTACGCTACTGGTCACATTTTTCTGCTGCGCGTCGGTGCTGGCTTCCTGCACGCTACAAGCGCGTCGACCTGACTTTTCTTTGTTCCGCTCCGGCTCCCTCTACGACGCCACCTTCCCGCTTGAGCCTACTGCCTACCTCCTGCACACATGGCGGCCCATTTTGCAAACCTTCCTCCGTTCCTCAACGTTCCCGGCAAGCCTTCCATTCCTTGGCATTTATGGAAAAAGATTTTCCAGGTACACTTGAAGGCGGCCGGCGGAAGCGGCTGGGAGGACGAAAGACGCGCGTCAGCACTTATCAGCGTGCTCGGTATCGAGGGCCAGCGCAAATACTTCGCGGCGCAGGAGCAGCTCGAAGCACAAGGCGGCCCAAATGCTACGCACACGGCCAGTACACCGACGGCGGCGGACTCGGGCACGGTGTCGACCGATGCGGCGACGACGGAGTACTACACGTTGCTACAATTCCTGGACGGGCTTTTCGCCGAGTCAACGAACGTGCTAGCCGAGCGGCACCTTTTCACGAGCCGCAAACAACTGCCAGGCGAAACGTTTCTTGACTTCGTCACCGCGCTCAAAGAAAAGGCCCTGTCATGCAAGTTCGGAGCTACGTACGACGACAGAGTCCGGGACCAAGTAATTCATGGGGTCGCCAACGCACATGTACGGGCCAAACTACTGTCGTACGGGGAAGCCCTTACGCTACAGAAAGCCGAAGAAGTTGGACGCGACTTGGAGGCGCTACAGAAAGCCAACGCAGCGTTTGAAGAAAACGAGCGGCTACTCGACTCGCACTCCGGTTTACGGCGGCAGCATTCAGTGCGTCGCAGCGGCTCAAAATGGCGGGTCGGCTGCTTCGCTGGTCCCGCATGTCACTCAACATGGCGGCGGCTTCCCCCCCGGCGCGGGTGGCCGGGTCCAAGATGGCTCCGCGGGCTCGACGGCGCTGGCACAATGCTGCGTTCGCTGCCAGCAAGTACAACAGCGTTGCGCCCAAGCCTCAAGTCGGCCCTTGTTTTCGCTGCGGCAAGTTAGGGCATTTGGCGACTTCAAGGAATTGTCCGGCCAAAAAGAAAATTTGCCAATTTTGCTGCATCAAAGGGCATTTCGCGGCAGTCTGCCGTAAGCGACGAGCGTCGGTACAGGAAGTTGCCCCCGTTAAAGACCGTGCCTCCGGCACTGCCACAGTCCTGTCCGTGCAAGCTGCGCCGACTAGCCCAAGGGACTTGCGCATCCCTGTTATCGTCGGAGGACATAGCCACATGTCATTGCTGGCGGACACCGGAGCCACTGCATCGTTAATGACCAAGAAGGACTTCGACATGCTTTTCGCTTCGAAGCACCGACTGCTCCAAATGTCCATCCAACTGCAGGATTTTCGAAGCATCGCATACCGGTACTGGGCTATTTCCGCACGGACTTGCAGCACCGTGGCAAGCACGCCTTTGTAACCTTCTACGTGACAGCACACGGCACGTCACTACTGGGGCTCGACGCCATCCAGCAGTTGGGACTCCTGATCGACGGCGCAACGTTGACGTGTCGTCTGGCTACACCAGTTTCCTCGCAGCTTCCTGCAGGTGTACCTCCGGGGTTCGAGCACCTGCCTGACCGGGCCAAGAGGCGGCAGCACATCATACCAGTGTCTGCCAAGCTGCGTCGGCTGCCTCTGGCGCTACGGCAGCAGGACGCCAGCGAGCTGCGCCGGCTCCAGGACGACGACGTCATCGTTGGCGGCCGCGGTCGACGGCCGCATTTGAGATTGGACATCAGCAACCAGGTGTTCCCTGCGCAGGCCAGTCGCGGTGGCCATGCTGTCCAGTGCGACTCTCCATCTGCTGAAGCGCAGCTTCAATTGCCTGAGACCCAGTATCACCCGTTGGGACTTCAGGAGGAAAGTCCTGGATATTCCTCCTCACCTACAGTAAATGCACCGAATTCCAACACGGGGAGGGAAGTAATGCGACAGGGTTTTCAAAACCGGCTCACGGCAGCCGCAATCCGCCAAGTTCTTGGAGAGATGGGGACAGGTCTTCGAAGTCGGCTCCCGACAGCCGCCACACGCAAAGTCTTCCTGGAGGGCGTGGGTCACGTCGCCCACAGCGAACGCGTAAGCCTACTGCTCTAGTGCGTGTGTGTGAATGATCAGTGAACGGTGCAAGTTGGCACTTGTGTTAGCTGTCGGTGAAATTAATTTTTTATAACCTAGGTTGTTTTTGCGTTCTCCTAGGACTGACCCTCTGCGTCGTTGCAGGCGCCATCTCGATCGGAACTCAAATGTGAATTTTTTTAGTGTTTCCTGATGTACCACAGTTAGAATTGTATAAGGATGCAATTCTTCCCAGGGCGGGACGATGTTGTGTCGTGCGACCCCTGGTGACATGCTGAGACACCAGTGCTGTTGTGCTCTCTTCATGCTACTGGGGGGAGCTGGGTCTCTGCCATGCCTCGTTGCTACCACCAATCCGGCGTGGTCATGCCGGTCATGTGACCCGTGCCCCGCTGACCAATAGCCTTTCTTCTTCCTCCTTAAAACCGCCTGCAATAAATGCGGGAGAGCAGTCTCCCGTCAGTCTCGCCGAAGCTTGGTCTCTGCGTCGTCACTCCGCGCGCCCTCCCGTCGTTCGGCCTCTCCGTCGGCCCGCCGCGGGTTACGCCGCGCTCCTGCCTACACAACAGCAACCAAGTCACCCAGCGTTACAACACGACAGAGGCCCAACAAGTTTGTTGTCATGCCCTACATACACAAGGTTTCACATAACCTTAAGAGGATAGGATCAAAGCATGGGGCACACCCATGGCACCCCTTCACGGCACCCCTTAAGCTTTCCCGTTTATGCAACCTTGCCGGTGAAAAAACAGAGAAAACAGTCTGCAGTAAGAAGCATAGGGAGCCATTTGTTCCCTGTGCTGCGGAAGTCGTATATAAGATACCACTCAGTTGTGGAAAATCTTACATAGGCCAAACGGGCCGCTGTCTTAACGACAGAATAAGGGAACATGCAAACACGGTGAAAGCTCAGAATGATGTGGCGCACCTTCCTGCGCATCGCAGGAATTGCGGATGCAGAGCACTTTTCGAGGAGACTAGACTGACGTCAATGAGCAGAGTAAAAGGCAGGCGAGAAAGGGAAATCTTAGAGGCTGACCAGATTAAATGCTGCCGTAGACATGGCATCAGTGCACCTTCGGTGCTCCTTGCAAAAACATTCTTAC
Organism: Rhipicephalus sanguineus; assembly: GCF_013339695.2. NCBI lineage: Eukaryota > Metazoa > Arthropoda > Arachnida > Ixodida > Ixodidae > Rhipicephalus > Rhipicephalus sanguineus. The sequence goes on from NC_051181.1 coordinate 10,604,545, forward strand.
AGGCGTCATGCCGGGAAAGGAATCGCGTTAAATGTGTAATATAGCGTGGCAGAAGAGTAAAATAACGAACAGACGTCACACAATGCTAATTTCGCAACAAGTGACCGGGTTGGTAATTGCTTCAAATCCATTACAAAAGGCTCAGCCATAATTCTTCGTAGTCATCAGCCACAGGCAGCATCAACAAAGTTCACATATATACCTTACAGATGTGTAGCGGGTACCTCGCTATCCGCAGAAAGATGAATAATGGCATAGTGAATGCTTCCCTAGCTTACAAAAATTATGAATTGCGGCGTAGTGGGTACCTTGCAAGTTTGCTTGTATTGGTTTCCCCAAGGTAGTTTAGAACGGGCTCTAGACGATCGGGGCCGACGATCAAGAGGTCGCACGGAAGGGTTCTGAGATGGCATCGCACGTGGTAAAAGGTAGCGCTTTTACCATCCTGTGGCAGATAAGCATCATTTGTGGCGGGAAGCGCGCGCGAGCCATCGTCTCAGTGCGCGCTGTCTGCTACTCACCGAACATCGCAGGCCCGACGCAGTAACGAAAGTCTTCGTCGCGGAAGTGCTTGTTGCACACAAGACTCGTAGCCGATGGCTACTTGCCGGTTCTTAGCTTTACAACTCATGCTTCACGCTGTTTCTTGTCCCGCGGTTACTGGTGCAGGCTGACACTGGGCTCCGTTGCGAAAGTGCGGCACTGCGGAACCGAGCGGTAGAGCCCCATGTTCATCGCCTTCGGAGGCAGCCACTCTATTACAATGGTTTCAATTGAGTAGACAATGAGAGAAGACTTCCGAATTTGAACAGACCGCAGCGCATGTGGGACTTGAAACTCGCAAAGCACGCGACAGTGCTCCACAAGCAGCCGACGCGGCCGCTGAGACCACGTGATCCTTTCATTCATTCATTCATTTTTTATTTCAACATCAGATTTTGACAAATACAGATGTTGAGGGCCGTGAGCTAAAAGCCACAAAACGGCTTGACGAGGCCCACGGTCCCTTGAACTTGGCACCGACAGAAAAGCAACATGTACACAGAAAAGCAATAAATATGCAGTCTTCCTTTTACCCCCACAGATACAAAGAAAAACAAACAAAAAAGAAACAAATTAATGAATTGTTACATAAAAATACGCATGTTTTCACATAACGTAATGCAATTGTATATCAGAAATGCATCTTAACATAAAATGTGACAATATTTTATTACATTGCAGCACGTAGAATGTAAACCTGCTGTAGAACATATGTTGTCATAATATGCACAAAAAGTAGAAGTTTATAACGCATAAAAAAAATGCAAACAATCAAAACAATCAAAACAGCAAAAGCGAAATGTTTATAAACGAAATGTTTGTAAGCTTATTTCTCGTGAGCAAGAAAAGAGAAACGCACACGCTAATGAGAATTGTTTAAATGGTATGGCAATAAGTAGCATAACATCTGTTTACCATAGTTAGTTTGTGTTCGCGGAAAGTACCCATTCTTCAGTAAGGCGAGTCATGCGTAGCTTTTTATTTTCTTTTAGACAAGAAAGGTTGCGTAAGAAATTGTTGTTCTTAGCGACACCGGCATGATAGCGTTTAGATAGCATCTTTTCGTATAGTGATGGAAGCGGAACTAGGTTCAATTGAAGAAAGAGTGGTTCAGTGTGACTGTTATGTGGCGCGTTCATGATAGCACGGATCGCTTTTTTCTGGATTATGTGAAGATTTTTGATGTTCGCTAGCGTCGTTGTAGCCCACACTAAGTGGCAATACTTTATATGCGATGCCAATAGGCTGTTATAAATAAGCAGCTTAATATCTTTTGGCAAGTAGTATTTGCATTTATTGAGTAAACCGCACACCCGTGAAATTTTACCCGCGATTAGTTCAGTGTGCCTATTCCAGGACATGTGTTCCTCAAACAAAACACCGAGACTCTTTACGGAAGGCACTATTTCAACAGATGAATTTTCATAGCATAAACCAGTCTGAGCATCCATCCTGCGGTTTTTGGGCCTGAACAAAACAGCCTTTGTTTTAACAACATTTATTTTAAGAGAATTGTCAGCACTTCATGACGGTAGTAACGATAATGTGTGATTGGCATCTTTTATTGCATCAGCAGCATCGCGTGCGGTGAAAAGTAGCGTAGTGTCGTCTGCGTATATTATAAATCTTGCCGAATTATCGATTCTTACTATGTCATTAATATACAGGCAGAACAAAAGGGGCCCCAGAATGCTGCCCTGTGGAACACCGGCACTTAACGCCTTGAAATCTGAGGTGTGATGCTTGATGTATACCTGTTGTTGGCGATGTTTCAGGTAGGAAGTGAGAAGCTCTAGAAACACGCCACGAAAACCATAATGACTCAACTTTTTCAGCAAAGTAGAATGATTTATGTTATCAAATGCCTTCGAGTAGTCTACGAATACGCCTAATGTACACATTTCGTGCTCGAAAGACTGTAATATGATTTCCTTCTGTGACAAGAGAGCGTCTTCAGTAGAAAAACCTTTTCTGAACCCGAACTGACTGTCGGTTATAATCTGATGTTTGTCAATAAAAGTAATCATTCTATTATATATTAGCTTTTCCAAACCTTTAGAAAATACTGGCAGAAGGGATATTGGCCTATAATTGGAGAGTACATTAGTGTCGCCACCTTTGTGTAAAACGATTACTTTCGCCCTCTGTAATTCCTCTGGGAAATGTCCGTGCGAGAAAACAAGGTTAAAAACGTGTTCTAATATGGGCGCTATTATGTCCAAGACTTCTTTCACCGGTCGTATTTGGAAGCCATTGGCGTCAGAAGAGTTACTGTTTTTGAGCGACATAAAGGCATGAATTATCTCATTTGCACCAGTTCGAGCAAGAAATGCACTATCTCTTATTGGGACACCCAGGTACCGCAGACAGTGTGGGCTGTGGCTGTTAGCACTTGACAGAGAGGTGAAATAGTTATTAAATGTGTTTGCTAAATGCACTCCAGAAATTGTTTGACCATTTGAAATGATTTCTGAGAGATCCGCGTTTCCATCGGCTTTGCGACCTAGAACTTCATTCACCCTTTTCCATGCAAGATCTGGCTTTCTCATTATATTAACATCGAACACTTTATGCAAATATCGCCTTCTTTCACATCGCAGAAGATTATTCACTTTGTTCCTTTGCGCCTTGAAAAGTTTAAACGCTTCTTCACTTTTGACATTCAAGAACACATTATAAAGCTTATTCTTCGCGCGTATTTCTTTTAAGCATTGTTTTGTGATCCATGGTTTTCTGCATTTGTGGGAAGGCTTATGTGTTTTAAAAGGAAATGACCTATCGTAAGCATCTTTGAATTTGTTTATAAACAATCTGTATGCTACTCGAGGGCATTCTGCATGCACAACATCTGACCAATCGATCTTAATTAGTTCATTACGAAAAGTGGCAAGAGTGCATGAACTTACATCCCTTATAGTTCTAACATGTTGTTTAGTATGCATCGGATTATAAAAATCACAGCATATCCACGGAGTGAATGATGATGAGTGGGCGAAGCTGCGGAGGTTCATCGGTAAACCGTGAATCTTCCGTGAATTCTGCCCAGTACATCATCACCGACGTGAGATCGGGCGGGTTTATACTAAAGGTTCGATGAGAGTTATGACGACTTGCAGCTCACTTTAATTTTACATGTAAGCTGTGAATTTCCATTGTTTAGAAAACCATTGCTTTAGAAAACATCTGGCGTCTTTCGTTAGGCAGCTGGCGTCTTTTCGTTTTGCTTTAGAAACATCTGGCGTCTTTTCGTTTTGCTTTTAGAAAACATCTGGCGTCTTTAGTTGGTTTATTTCATCAATCAACGGCGTTTTGAACAAAATTTTTATTGTTTAATTACGCACAGGAGAAATCTCACCAGGCACTACCTTGGAGGTAAACAATGGCTGCTAATGGGAATGAGAGACAGAAGAAGTCTTGTCTTGTCTTGTCGCCTAGATCTTGGCTCATACCCACAAGGGGGATTGGCCACACTGTACTTTAGAAGAAGTCGGCTTTTTGCTAACACTTACACTTCTACTTCTACTAACGTATCCTACTGGAACATGCCAATGGCTGCTAATGGGGAATGAGAGACAGAAGAATTCGGCTTTCAGTTAACGCGCACGCTGCGAGTTTTTTATTGTTCAACAACGCACAGGAGAAATCTCCCACCGGCACCACCTTGGAGGTCAAGATCTGGTACTAGCGTTACGACTGGTTACGCACTACGAGGGACGAACGGGTGCCGCTTTAAGGAGCTTCGCCCCTAATAACGGAAACACAGCCATTGCTTCGCTTTAAGGTTCCTTTCGCATTCTGTAGAATGCACCGGCAGGACATTAATGAATGCCCAGCAACTGCCCAAGTCATTGGACATCTTAATATGAGCAGCGTTTCTTGCAGATAAAGGGCAGAAAAAGGCATTACGTGTTGGTGGCTTTCGATCTTTTTCTGTGCACAAATAATATATTGACGAAGAGGGCCTATGACTCAAGTCTTTAAAGTACATTCGAAATCTTGGGAAATAGGGCGCTCCTCGATTCATTACAACTTTTATGCTAACGGTTATCATGCTACAAATGGTTATCATGCTACCACACCATTCCTTCGCTTTTTAAACACTGAAAGTTACTGTCACGTTACTCAGACGGCTCGGCACACAGTGTGGCCATTTGCCAGACAATGCGTCAGCCTATATTACTGAAAAGAAACAGGTCTAATCGATATCTTAGTAGATATTAGGAGAAAAAATTACACCATTCCCCGCTAAAGGGGACCTTGAGGCGATGCGAAGCCGGAGCACTTGCACGATTGCGTTGCGTTAGCGTTCGTTGGGCATGTTACCGACCTCGCGTCGTGGAACGCGAAGAGGAACGCTACGCGCGTCTTGTCTTCCCTCTAGCCTGGCCGTTAATTCTCACAGGGCGAGCGGGGAACGCGGTCGACAGGCGCGCGAGAGGGGGGCAGCGTGGGAAAGGAGAGAGAGAAGGGGAGGGGACGCGCATGCGCTGGTGCTCATCGTGGTGTTTGCGCAGGAGAGAATTTCGGCATGTCTAGCCCGCGTTTCAGAGGGAGAGGGGAGAGGGGGAGAGGGGGAGTGGAGAGGAGGTGTGTGGAGAGGGTATGTGCATGCGCAGTAAGGGTGGTCACGCCGCACACCACCACCACCACCACCACCACTACCGGTTTGAACTCCGCTATAAGATGCTTCGCATCTAAAAAATCACAGCATATCCACGGAGTGAATGATGATGAGTGGGCGAAGCTGCGGAGGTACATCGGTAAACCGTGAATCGTCCGTGAATTCTGCCCAGTACATCATCACCGACGTGAGATCGGGCGCGTTTATACTAAAGGTTCGATGAGTTATGACGACTTGCAGCTCACTTTAATTTTACATGTACGCTGTGAATTTTCATTGTTTAGAAAACCATTGCTTTAGAAAACATCTGGCGTCTTTCGTTGGTTTATTTCATCAATCAACGGCGTTTTGAACAAAATTTTTATTGTTTAATCACGCACAGGAGAATCTCACCAGGCACTACCTTGGAGGTAAACAATGGCTGCTAATGGGAATGAGAGACAGAAGAAGTCGGCTTTTAGCTAACACTTACACTTCTACTAACGTTTCCTACTGTAACATGCCAATGGCTTCTAATGGGGAATGAGAGACAGAAGAATTCGGCTTTTAGTTAACGCGCACGCTGCGAATTTTTTATTGTTCAACAACGCACAGGAAAAATCTCCCACCGGCACCACCTTGGAGGTCAAGATCTGGTACTAGCGTTACGACTGGTTACGCACTACGACTACTACGACTACGAGGGACGAACGGGTGCCGCCTTAAGGAGCTTCGCCCCTAAAAACTGCTTGTCACTAAAAATATCGGCAGGTGGTCGCTAATAGGTGCAGTAATTACACCAGACATAAGATGGCTTTCCTCTAAATTAGTAATGAATACATCAAGTAAAGTAGATGTGTGCCTATGAATTCGTGTGGGAAGAGTTATAGTATTCTGAAACCCGTTTGTTTCTAAAAGCCTGCACAATTCTTGCTGCTGTGCTGAAGCCTTGCTTAAATCTATATTCAGGTCCCCTGCTAAAATTAGCTTGCAATGACTGTCATTAATCCATCCCAGAAAGTGATCAAGAAATAAGAAAAATTTAGGAACATTCCCGCTTGGTGGGCGGTATAAAACAGTGACAACAAAATCAGAGAAACAAGCACTCACGACTTCATAATCACATGTCACACTTGAGTAAGAATCAACCAGGCGACAATTTTTCTCATTTTTGGCCATCAGCATGACGCCTCCTCCTATTTTCGATTGTCGGTTCATGAAAAAGCTCGTGTAGCCAGGACACTTAAGAACATCTATGCTGTCTTTGTACCATGTTTCTGTGACCATAAATATATCTGGCTGAAAACCAAGCGTGGCAAAAAGGGCATAAATAAGCTCTTCTTTATTCCTTGCTGATTGAGCGTTGATATGAACAAATGACAAGCTCTTTTCATACTTCATGCGTACAGATTCTACTTCGCAAGGAGCGAAATAATTAGCACACATGTTGATAAAACAAAGCTAGCGACTGAAATGCGCCAAGAACTGCTTAGTATATTTTATCGAGGTCATGCGCATTGCTGATGCGCAGTGCTGGTGACGATGTGGATTTTCTTGCAAATATTTTGCCACCCTTTGTCCAAGCGAAACGCCATCCCTTCTCATTCCCACTGTCGGCGTGACGTGCCAAGCACGTCACGCCGACAGTGGCGCCGGCGTTTCCAGTGGTGGGCCTCGAGGCCAATATGCGTCTATATCCTTCAGAAATGCTTTATTCGATGATTTGGCGATGTTTTGTAGTGTTTGGAGACGATTGGAGCGGGTTGAAATATAGATGAGAGATATATGCTGCTAGCCTTCAGAAGTGCAATTCTGCGATTTGACGACGTTTTATAGTGTTTGTAGACGATTAAGGGTGGCGGAACTTATCAGAGATATGCGCTTGTCCGCTTCAGGAATGCTATATACTGCGATTTCACGACGTTTTCTACTTTTTTGAGAAAGTTGGAGGAAGTTGAATTCGTGATCAGAGATTCAGCTTTTAGCTTTCAGAAACGCTGTATTTTGTGATTTCACGACGTTTCGTAAGGTTTGAAGAAGATTCGAGGTGGTTGCATTTTTTATTAGAGATATATGCTTCTAGCCTTCAGAAATGCTTTATTCTGCGATTTGACGACGTTTTATAAAGTTTGTAGACGATTGCGGGTGGTTGAATTTGTGATGAGAAATACATGCGTCTATCCTTGAGAAATGCTTTATTCTGCGATTTGACGATGTTTTATAGTGTTTGGAGACGATTGCATGGATGGATGGATGGATGGATGGATGGATGGATGGATGAATAAACTTTATTTAGGTCCCTCGGAACGCGCCCTAGCACGTTGCGGGCCGCTCCCACGCCGGAACAGAAAGATGCTGCGTCGCGGGCCCGTTGGACTGCCCATAGTTGTGTTTCGATTCCGGAGCTTGTAATAGCATCTTCCCATTTTGACTCCGTGATGACTTCGCCGCCGTGTAACGCGGGGCGCCGCCAGAGCATGTGTTCGAGATTAGCGATATCTGCGCATAATGAACATGCATTACATGGCTGTATTTCAGGATAGATCTTCTGCAATAGCGCGGGGTTAGGGTACGCCCCGACCTGAAGTAACCTGAGTGTCAGAGCCTGTGGTCTGCTTAATTTTCTGTGTGGTGGAGGGCACTGTCTCCGCTCCAGGTAAAAATGCTTGGTGATTTCGTTATACGAAGTGGGAGGGTCCCGATTCTCCAAAACCACAGCACGCGCTCCGGTAGCTACGCGGTCTACTAGTCCTCGCGCAGCTATGTGGGCCGACTCATTGAGATTGGGCGGGGCTCCCTCGATCTGTCCCATGTGAGCTGGGAACCAGACAAGTGTGTGTGGCTCGATGCTCTTGTCCCGAAGGATCCGCAAGGCCGGTTCCGAGATGGTGCCCTTGGCAAATGCTCTGATCGCCGATCTCGAGTCGCTGTAAATCGTGGACCACCTGTTGTCCAGCAAGGCCAACGCAACCCTAGCAAAAATTCCCAATAGAAAAACCAATAGCCTATTGGTTTATGAAACACCTATTGGTCTATTGGTTCTTATAGGTCTATTGGTTCCTATTGGTCTATTGGTTCTTATAGGTCTCTTGGTTCCTATAGGTCTATTGGTTCTTATAGGTCTATTGGTTCTTATAGGTCTATTGGTTCTGTATAGGTCTATTTGTTTTGTATTTGCATATTTGAACTATATTAGCCTATTGGTAATGTATTAGTTTTGTATCTGTCTATTTGCCATTCATTAGCCCATCACAAATGGTCTTGCATAAATGCGTCGTTGGTGTCAGTTTTCATGCAGAAGACCCACAATGTGGCAGCGCCCCTGCAATGATAATCACAGTGGATGAATGAGGCATATGTTCAAATATATTCTCATAATGAAAACTACAAGTGCTTCTTCTGGCCCTTGATGATGTTGGCGATCTTGCGGGCGACTATTTTGCCAAGGCAACTATGTCTTGTGTCAATTTCTTCTGGACTGCCTCATCCGCACTCGAGGAAGTGCCTGAAAGATTCTGTAAATAAACAGAGCCATGATATCAGAAAACAGTAACACATATTTAATTAAAGTTTATACCTTTGAAGCAATTTATAGAAAGTAGGCGGCACAGTGAGAAATTATCTAGACCTTCATTCGCTGCACATGTTCACAATGTTGCAGGAGCTGAACTATAGCAAAAAACTGAGTGAAATATTACACACCCAACTGTGGCTTATTGCGTGAAAGAAAACAGTATATCGGCAAAATTTTGCGGCAAAAAAGGAAGGAAAAGAAAGGGGCAATTTTTTTTTTTAATTAAGCAGCGCCTTATCCCGTTTACACGCTTGCGTGCTGTGTTTTTTGAGCTGTACCCAAGAATGAACTGCAAACTCGTCCTTAAATTACAGCAAACTCAATAATCACTTACTATCTGTGACGTGCTCTTTTTCACGATGGTGGTGCGACTATCATACCTAGAGCATGCCACTAAATCTCAACTTAAAGATGGCATGAAATAAATTAAGCTAGGGTAGATTCACGATGAGGCAACAGTAATATGTAAGACTGTAGTAAAGGCAGCCTAGATTCCATATCATTGCAAGCCCAACACAGCAGTCAGGCTACAATGAGTTGGATATAACACACGTGCTGCATGTTACGTGCTTATGCAATTAAGCCAACAACATCAATAAATCGCACCAGTGTAGTACATATGCTATGGACATTTTGTATAATGAATTATCATGTGGCCTTCATGTGGTTCTTGTGACATTATGTCGAACAAGTATGATAAGCCGATTGGCGCGCACTACAACACACAAACCGCATCGACTAGAGCGTTTTACTATGAGGCGATAAACGCGTTTTCGGCTCAACATGCACGTTGTAAATACTTACAAAGGGCTTGCGAGACTGCAACTACACTCACGAGCGTCTGTCCTTTACCTGTCCTTTATCTATGGTACGTTTTTTTGTGCATACTGACAAACACAAAAACAAACTGCAATAATATATGCGCTCAATCATTCAACTTCTATTAGAGCGTGTGCACTTGCAATCGAGGCATCGCTGGTCTCGCTGTCATCAAATACCGGAGACAAAGGACGAGGGACTTGTTATCCCGACCTTTCGGCTTCGTCCCAAGTTTGGATACAAAAAGGAAGGTGATATCAAATAAATACTAAATAGGAGTAAATACCATGCCCACTCAACTCACCAAACAATCGGAGCACATGGGCCTTGAAGTATAACCTTGTTGCTCGTCTTGCCATTATTCTTGGTGCCACTTTGTAGAGTCGAAATCGGTCGAAATCCAAGACATTTATGGCTCAGAACGTCTCCATCTGGTGCTTGCTGAACACAGTCTTCACGTTATCGTCGCGGAAGCACACTAAAGCAAACACCGTGTAAGCAGGCTTACGTGAAGCATCGAGATCACACAAAGCGCGCGCTAAGGCAGGCGACAGCCACAGAACGTTTTGGCTTAGCTTGGCCGCAGGCTGGGCTTGTCTTCGTATCGGCCGAGCGTGGATGGCGCGCCAAACGCACGGTCGGTCGCGTTTGCAGATCCACAATTCTTTCTCCTGTATCGTTACAGCACTACTTATATTGCTTAGCATAAATAGTTATAAACTTTACATATTATCCAAAGCTTCTCTTAAAGCTTAGCACATGGCTTAGCCTGCTTAACCAAGGAACGTGTAAAAAAAATGTTCACACATGCAGCGTCGCCACGCCGCGCACCATCTCACTTTTTTTTTTTTTTGTCACCTGGCTGGTTCTATGCCGGTTGTGATCTCATGGCGGTTTCTTTATTATTATTCTGTGGTGTCTGTGTTGTCGATTCCTTCGCAAGTTCTTCTTTAGCGTGTTTTACTCACGACCTGTACGCACGGCAGGTACGGAGACACCGTACCGCCGTGGTCGACACGCAGCCTTTTTATAACTCTTTTAGTCGCGCGAGTTGCTAACTGCACACGGTGTCTCACGGTGTACGATTAAGCTCAATCGGGATCAGGCTTATCAAAAGTGAATTGATCCCGTCTGCAGCTTGCGTATAATAGCCAATCATGATCAAGAAATTTGATCGGGATCGGGTCCGACGCGCTCAATCAGTCATAAGATATTATGAACAGCTACCAATAGGCGGTAGCTGTTTGAACAATAAAACTCCTGTTGGCCTTATACATCGTCTGTTAGTACATTAAGAAACCAATATAAGTACTTATTTGACCAATACAACTTCTATTGGTCCAATAAGACACCAAAAGGCAGCCCCTATTTGACCAATACAACTTCTATTGGTCCAATAAGACACCAATAGGCAGCACCTATTTGACCATTACAACTTCTATTGGTCCAATAAGACACCAATAGGCAGCACCTATATGACCAATACAACTTCTATTGGTCCAATAAGACACCAATAGGTGATGGCTATTGGTATCTATTGGTACCAATAGAGGTCTTATACAACCAATACAGCTCCAATAGATGTCCTATAGAACCAATAGCGATTTTCTTTGGACCAATAGAAAATCCTATTGGTATTTTTGCTAGGGAATCGCAGCTTGCTCCGCTATTTCGGCTGCCGTCGTCCGGACCGTCGTCGAGTTTGTGATTATCGCCTCGTGGTTGATGCTCACTGCCACATACGCCTTCCCCTCGGGATACCGGGCCGCGTCGACGAAACAACAGTCCCCGGCCTGATCGTGAGTCCTTTCTAAAAGAGCCTTTGCCCTGGCCCGTCTCCTACCCTCGTTATGCTCGGGGTGGACGATTGGAGGTGGTTGAATTTTTGATGAGATATATGCTTCTAGCATTCAAAAAATACTTTATTTTGTGATATCACGAAGTTTTAGAGGGTTTGGAGAAGATTGGAGGTGGTTGAATTTATGATGACACATATATGCCTCTAGCCTTCAGAGACCTTTATTCTGCGATTTCGCGATGTTTTATAGCATTTAGAGATAATTGGAGGATGTTGAATTTCTGACCAGAGATATAAGCCTCTAGCCATCAGAAACGCTGTATTTTGTGATTTCACGACTTTTCGTAGGGTTTGGAGAAGATTACAGGTGGTTGAATTTTTGTGAGAGATATATGCTTCTATCCTTCAGAAATGCTTTATCCTGCGGTTTCAGGATGCTTTATAGCGTTTGGAGACGATTAGAGGTTGTTGAATATTTGATATCTTTATGCTCAGAAACCTTTATTCTGCGATTTCGCGATGTTTTATAGCGTTTAGAGATAATTGGAGGATGTTGAATTTCTGATCAGAGATTTAAGCCTCTAGCCATCAGAAACGCTGTATTTCGTGATTTCACGACTTTTCATAGGGTTTGAAGACGATTGGAGGTGGTTGAAATTTTGATGAGAGATATATGCTTCTACCCCTCAGAAATGCTTTATTCTGCGATTTGACGACGTTTTATAGTATTTGTAGACGATTGGAGGTGGTGGAATTTCTGATCAGAGATATAAGCTTCTAGCCCTCAGAAACACTGTATTTTGTGATTTCCGACGTTTCATAGGGTTTGGAGAAGATTGGAGGTGGTTGATTTTTTGATGACGCATATATGCTTCTAGCCTTCAGAAATGCTTTATCCTGCGAATTCACGATGCTTTACACCGTTTGGAGACGATTGGAGGTGGTTGAAGATTTGATATTTTTATGCTTCTAGTATTCAGATGTGCTTTATTCTGCGATTTTGCGTTGTTTTATACCGTTTAGAGACAATGGAGGATGTTGAATTTCTGATCAGAGGCATAAGCTTCTAGCCATCAGAAACGCTGTATTTTTTTATTTGACGACTTTTCATAGCGTTTGAAGACGATTGGACGTGGTCGAATTTTTGATGAGAGATATATGCGTCTCTCCTTCAGAAATGCTTTATAATGCGATATGACGATGTTTTAGAGTGTTTGGAGACGATTCCAGGTGGTTGAATATTTGATGAGATATATGCTTTAGCATTCAGAAATGCTTTATTTTTTTATATCATGAAGTTTTATAGGGTTTGGAGACGATTGGAGGTTAAATTTTTGATGAGAGATATATGCTTTTATCCTTCAGAAATGCTGTATTCTGCGATTTGGTGATGTTTTATAGCGTTTAGAGAGAATAGGAGGAGGTTGAATTTCTGATCTGAGATAGCTTTTGGCCTTCAGATGCGCTGTATTTTGTGATTTCACGACGGTTGTATTTGATGAGAGATGTATGCTTCTAGCCCTCGGAAATGCTATATTCTGCGATTTGACGATGTTTTATAGTGTTTGGAGACTATTGGTGGTGGTTGAATGTTTGATGAGATATATGCTTCTAGAGATATATGCTGCGCGTGAAGACACTAGCCTTGGCGACTGTACTTGTGTGGATCCTATCTGCGTGGAGCTCGGTGTCGACGGATATTGTGTCCTTAAGTTTTAAAGTCACCGGGATATCTAACAGCTTGGATGGGGCTGAAGATGACTGCTTGTGGGGTGACGGTGCTTCGCAGCACACCATCTCGGGCTCCGAGTCCGAGGACTCGTCGAGTGACGACAATTGAGCACGTAGTCGTATACTGCAATAAACGCTCTTCGTTCGCTAACTGGTGCATTTTTAATTTTAAAAGTCACAACATATCCACGTGGTGAATGATGATGAGTGGGGCGAAGCGAACTCGCGCTGCAGCACGGCGATGGCATTGGCGCGAGCGTGGTCCTTCTTGATGGAAGATATTGTGACTAGAATTGTTTGAGAACCACAATCTATTGCACACACCGCAACTATGGCCAAAACTGTTATCAAGGAAGTCCCTCTGGAAGCGCGCGTCGGCGCCTTCGGGCAGAGCCTGCCTGGTGCGTTTTGCAGCCACTTCACGTGCTCGCGCAGCCTCGCGGGCTCTGTCTGCCGGTACGCGCGCTTTTTCGCCATTTCACGGTCCTTCACACTTTGATGAACAGATTCGCGCCGCAACCGTGCAGCTTCGGCCTCGCGGGCTCGAACGGCGGGGTCTTCGCGCCGCATCCGTGCAGCTTGTCGAGCAGCTTCGGCCTCGCGGGCTCGAACGGCGGGGTCTTCGCGCCGCATCCGTGCAGCTTGTCGAGCAGCTTCGGCCTCGCGGGCTCGAACGGCGGGGTCATCTCGCCGCAGCCCTGCAGCTTGTCGAGCAGCTTCGGCCTCGCGGGCTCGAACGGCGGGGTCTTCTCGCCGCAGCCGTGCAGCTTGTCGAGCAGCTTCGGCTTCGCGGGCTCGAACGGCGGAATCTGCTTCGCGGCGTCGACGTGCAGCTTCGGCCTCGCGGGCTCTCACCTCAGGATTCTGTCTGCGAGCGCGCGCTGCCGCCGCCTTCCGTGCCCTCCGTTCCGCAGCCTTGTCTTCCATCTGGCGACTCCGTGCCAAGGAGAAAGAGTGCCAAGAGTGTCACTCGTCAACGTCTTCTTCTACTGCATACCAGAACGCGCGCTTATCACGAGCTAGAGGTGACTACTACAACGCTACAAACGGAGGATGGACAGACCCTTGGCATAAGGAGCTTCGCCCCTAAAAAGAAAAAAAATGTCGCGTGTATCCCTAGCAAAAATTCCAAATAGAAAACCAATAGCCTATTGGGTTATTGACACCTGTTGGTCTATTGGTTCTATAGGTCTATTGGAACTGTATTTGGCTATTGGTCTATTGGTTCTATATCAGCCTATTGGACCTATATTGGTGTATTGGTTCTCTATTAGCCAATTGGAATTATATTGGCCTATTGCTTCTGTATTTGCCTGCTGGCATTGTATTAGTTTTGTATTTGCCTACTTCTCAGCCCCATTAGAATTAGTCTTGCGCAAGTGTTTTATGGGTGTCTTGTCGTCATGCATGCCCACAATGTGGCAGCGCCCCTGCAATGATAATCACAGTGGATGAATGAGCCATATGATCAAATATATTCTCATAATCAAAACTACAAGTGCTTCTTCTGGCCCTTGATGATGTTGGCGATCTTGCGGGCGACTATTTTGCCAAGGCAACTATGTCTTGTGTCAATTTCTTCTGGACTGCCTCATCCGCACTCGAGGAAGTGCCTGCAAGATTCTGTAAATAAACAGAGCCATGAAATCAGAAAACAGTAACACATATTTAATTAAAGTTTATACCTTTGAAGCAATGTATAGAAAGTAGGCGGCACAGTGAGAAATTATCTAGACCTTCATTCGCTGCACATGTTCACAATGTTGCAGGAGCTGACCTATAGCAAAAAACTGAGTGAAATATTACACACCCAACTGTGGCTTATTGCGTGAAAGAAAACAGTATATCGGCAGAATTTTGCGGCAAAAAAGGAAGAAAAAGAAAGGGGCAAATTTTTTTTTTAAATTAAGCAGCGCCTTATCCCGTTTACACGCTTGCGTCCTGTGTTTTTTGAGCTGTACCCAAGAATGAACTGCAAACTCGTCCAGCAAACTCAATAATCACTTACTATCTGTGACGTGCTCTTTTTCACGATGGTGGTGCGACTATCATACCTAGAGCATGCCACTAAATCTCAACTTAAAGATGGCATGAAATAAATTAAGCTAGGGTAGATTCACGATGAGGCAACAGTAATATGTAAGACTGTAGTAAAGGCAGCCTAGATTCCATATCGTTGCAAGACCAACACAGCAGTCAGGCTGCAATGAGTTGGATATAACACACGTGCTGCATGTTACGTGCTTATGCAATTAAGCCAACAACATTAATAAATCGCACCAGTGTAGTACATATGCTATGCACATTTTGTATAATGAATTATCATGTGGCCTTCATGTGGTTCTTGTGACATTATGTCGAACAAGTATGATAAGCCGATTGGCACGCACTATAACACACAAACCGCATCGACTAGAGCGTTTTACTATGAGGCGATAAACGCGTTTTCGGCTCAACACGCACGTTGTAAATACTTACAAAGGGCTTGCGAGACTCCAACTACACTCACGAGCAGGGCGCCTGTCCTTTACCTCTAATCTATGCTACGTCTTTTTGTGCATACTGACAAACACAAAAACAAACTGCAATAATATATGCAATCATTCAACTTCCATTAGAGCGTGTGGACTTGCAATCGAGGCGTCGCTGGTCTCGCTGTCATCAAATACCGGAGACAAAGGACGAGGGACTTGCTTTCCCGACCTTTCGGCTTCGTCCCAAGTTTGAATACAAAAAGAAAGGTGATATCAAATAAATACTAAATAGGAGTAAATACCATGCCCACTGAACTCACCAAACAATCGGAGCACATGGGCCTTGAAGTATAACCTTGCCCTAGCAAAAATACCAATAGGATTTCCTATTGGTCCAATAGAAAATCGCTATTGGTTCTATAGGACATCTATTGGAGCTGTATTGGTTGTATAAGACTTCTATTGGTACCAATAGATACCAATAGCCACCACCTATTGGTGTCTTATTGGACCAATAGATGTTGTATTGGTCAAATAGGTGCTGCCTATTTGTGTCTTATTGGACCCTTTTGGTGTCTTATTGGACCAATAGAAGTTGTATTGGTCAAATAGGTGCTGCCTATTGGTGACTTATTGGGCGAATAGAAGTTGTATTGGTCAAATAAGTACTTCTATTGGTTTCTTAATGTACTAACAGAAGATGTATAAGGCCAACAGGAGTTTTATTGTTCAAACAGCTACCGCCTATTGGTAGCTGTTTATAACATCTTATGACTGATTGAGCGCGTCGGACCCGATCCCGATCAAATTTCTTGATCATGATTGGCTATTATACGCAAGCTGCAGACGGGATCAATTCACTTTTGATAAGTCTGATCCCAATTGAGCTTAATCGTACACCGTGAGACACCGTGTGCAGTTAGCAACTCGCGCGACTAAAAGAGTTATAAAAAGGCTGCGTGTCGACCACGGCGGTACGGTGTCTCCGTACCTGCCATGCGGTAAACGGGCACTATACATAACTTGCAAGTGACGTCAGTGCCTGTCTTCCGCCCGCCATCACCGAGCACATACGTCTCAGTAGCCGCGCTGTGTTTACGTTCGTGCGCGGATCGTTCGGCGTAGTGCGCGTGTTTTGATCGTTTGCCTTGCGCTTATGACGAACGAGAATCGTTCAGGACATCATGCAGCCTGCAGTGTTGTCAGTGGTGTCGCAGTGGTGTCAGTGGTGTCAGTGGTGAAACAACTTCGCACGAGTCACCTACAGCGGCGCTCTTCGCCCCCTGCATTTTGCGGCGCTCAAACTGCACAAATTTCGTCGCTGATTGCTGCATAAAACCATGGCCCAATAACACGTTTGACGCCCGGTCGGGGTTCGTTTCACCGAAGAGCTAAGAGAGCCTCCCGACAGCCAAGGCGCGACCGCTGTGTTCAATTCGGTGCTTCACATTTCGACAAAAATTGACCTCGCGCATAACTCCGTGGTGATACACTCGGCGAAAAGGTGAGGAGATGCGGAAGCATAACTTGCCTTTATGAAAGTGACACCCGCACACATAAACGTTGTACAACGTCTGCGGTCCTTCCTGTTTACGCGCGCATAAGCCATGTGCTCCGCTTCTTGGACAGCTCTTTCGTGCGGTCGCACGGGTTTGTGATCACGTTTGGCATACAGTACGTCCCCACGTCTGGTCTTTTTTTTTTAATTGATTTACACTTCTCGTGCAGCAGCCAAATGTCGCACAAATCGCCGTTGCGATGTGCAGCATTGACGGGAAATGCGAGAGCCGCCCAGCTTGAGTCGGTGTCGTCTGCTGCCATGTGCTCGCGGCGCATGCCGCGAAATCGTATCCCAGAGTTCCGCTGTGTGACGCAGTTGCAAGTAATCGACAACACAGACACCACAGAATAATAATAAAGAAACCGCCATGAGATCACAACCGGAATAGAACCAGCCAGGTGACAAAAAAAAAAAAAGTGAGACGGTGCGCGGCGTGGCGACGCTGCATGGGTGAACTATTTTTTTACACGTTCCTTGGTTAAGCAGGCTAAGCCATGTGCTAATCTTTAAGAGAAGCTTTGGATAATATGTAAAGTTTATAACTATTTATGCTAAGAAAAAGTGCTGTAAAGATACAGGAGAAAGAATTGTGGATCTGCAAACGCGACCGACCATGCGTTTGGCGCGCCATCCGCGCTCGGCCGATACGAAGACAAGCCCAGCCTGCGGCCAAGCTAAGCCAAAACTATAGCCACGATACCAAAACGTTCTGTGTCTGTCGCCTTAGCGCGCGCTTTGTGTAATCTCGATGCTTCACGTAAGCCTGCTTACACGGTGTTTGCTTTATTAGTGTGCTTCCGCGACGATAACGTGAAGACTGTGTTCAGCGTGCACCAGATGGAGACGTTCTGAGCCATAAATGTCTTGGATTTCGACCGGTTTCGACTAAGTGGCACCAAGAATAATGGCAAGACGAGCAACATGCAGCTTAGAAGAATATTTATTTAAAATATTTGGACAAACACAGAGAGAAAAGTGTTGAAAATGTGCGGGCTACTCGCTAAGGCTTTTGTTCCCTGCCAATGCTGCTAGGCTACGCCGGCGCACAAAACCGGAAGCCGTCCAGCAGCTGTGTTTGTAAACAGCGAAAGGGTCTATTGGCCGCGAGATCGAGCGGAGTCGCCGCCTAGCGGCTTCTGGCTGAACCGCGCCTAGTGTGGATTGATCCATGCGTCGTCTGCTAGACCCGTTGTGTTCGCATGTGTGCGTACGTTATGGAGATCCTCAAAAGGCGGTTTGTTCCGTTGCGTTAGGTTAGGTTAGGTATGCCTAACACGACGTAAAGAAGCATTTGGCCTTGATCGGCTGTATATGTACTGTAATAAGATCAGAGAGTGCACTTGTCGAGAGTCCTGTGTGTCGTCGTCGTACCCTCCTCTTTGCGCGTCTTTGCGTGTCTCTTTGCGCTACCTGCCTTAACATGAGTTCCCACAAACTAGCCCAGTTATCCGTTCTCGTACAGTTTGAAGTTGGCGCTTGTCCTGTGCACTTATTCTTCGCTCGTGTCCGTGTCTCTTTGCGCTACCTGCCTTAACATGAGTTCCCACAAACTAGCCCAGTTATCCGTTCTCGTACCCTCCGTTCACGAGAGTCATAGCAGTGTAGGTGCCGCTCTTTGGTTCAAGCGCATTGCAAAGTGCACTTGGCGTAGCCCTAAAGATGAGAAGTATTAGGTCTCATGTGAATATAGCCTTTTAGCGGCGCGGTGGTAAAAAAAAAGGCTCGCTTGTACTCGAGCGCTGTGGTTAGGTGTTATTTATACGTTACGCGATGAGCTTTAGTTGTCTACGGTCCTGGTCTCACTAGAGAGAAATATTTCCGTTAACTCACGTCTGACACTTCGGCACTTAAATTGTCCCCTAAAAAGAACAGAAAAAATGACAAGGAAATCGCAAAACTGAGCTGCCTTGCGCAATTTTAACTTGTGGCGAAGTTTACACAAATACACCCGTGTACTTAGATTAAGGTGCGCGTTAAAGAGCACTGATGGTCAAACATAATCTAAACGGCGTAGTTTACATTTATGTCGTAGTAATTTCACGCGAAGCCACATCTTTTTTTCTTTACATTATCTTGAGCGTTTGTGTTGCGTTGTTTAGATTGACGGAAGGCAGCGGACATTATTCGTATGAAAAAACGTACTCTGGTTCCGTGAAATAACCGGACCTTTGCTCCATTACTGTCGTGCAAGTAATCAATCGAAAAAATTTCCGTGCTGTACAGTTACCTTTGTGTAATGTTACTGGAATAAAAACAAGCGTGTGCGTGTCCCAGGTGAAAATTTGCAACTGGGAATGCAACTGGTCCCAACTGGTCCCAGTTCAAATGGTTTATGGAACAATTCCCAGCGGGGACCAGTTGGGTCCCCACTGCAACTGGTCCCAGCTGATCCCAGTTGGGTCCCCACTGCAACTGGTCCCAGTTGCTTCCCCACTGCAGCTGGTCCCAGTTGTTTCCCCACTGCAGCTGGTCCCAGTTGTTTCCCCACTGCAGCTGGTCCCAGCTTGTCACTGTTTTTTGCCCGCTTGTCCTATTCTCCTTTTTTGCCCTATTAGAATTAGCCTTGAGTAAGTGTTTCATGGGTGTCCCGTCGTCATGCAGAAGGCCTGCAATATAGCAGCGCCCATGCAATGATAATCACAGTGGATGAATGAGGCATACGTTCAAATATATTTTCATAATCAAAACTACAAATGCTTATGCTGGCCCTTCATGATGTCGGCGACCATTTTGCCAAGGCAACTATGTCTTGTGTCACTTTCTTCTGGGTAGCTGCAGCGGCACTCGAGGAAATGCCTCCAAAATTCTGAAAATAAACAGAGCCATGAAATCAGAAAAACTGTAACACTTCTTTATTGAACTTTAACTTTGATAGCAATGTGTACAAAGTTGGGGGTACAGTGAAAAATTATCTAGACCTGTGATTCACCGCATATGTTCACAATGTTGCGAAAGGCTGAGTGAAATATTACACACCCAACTATGGCTTATTGCGTAAAAGAACACAGCATATCTGCAAAATTTTGCGGCAATCGAGGAAGGAAATTAGAAGAGAGGGCAAAAGAAAAAAAATGAGTGGTGCCTTATCCTGTCTACATGCTTGCGTCCTGTGTTCTTTGAGATTCACCCAAGCATGAACTGCAAAACACTGAATTACTGCAAACTATTTCAATAATCACTTACAATCTGTATGGTTATCTTTTTCGGGATGGTGGTGACTATTATGCATAGAGCATGCCACTAAATGTCAACTTAAAGATGGCATGAAGTAATTAAATTAAGCTATGGTAGATTCACGATGAGGCAGTCAGAAAGATATAACAGACTGTAGTCAAGGCAGCCTAGTTTCCATATCGTTGCAAGCCCAACACAGCAGTCAGGCTGCAATGAGTTGGCTAAAACACGTGCATTAATAAACCGCACCAATGAACATATGTTACGCACATTTTGTAACGAATTATATCGTTCTTATGATATGTTGAACGAGTTTGATAAGCCGATTGGTGCGCGCGCCAACGCACACACTGCATCGACTAGAGCGTTTTATTAAGAGGCGATAAACGCGTTTTTGGCTCAACACACACGCTGAGCATAAAGTACACAAAGGGTTTGCGAGACTTCAACTACACTCACGAGCAGGGCACCGGTCCTTCAGCCCTGATCTACGCTTATGTTTCTTTGTGCATAGAGTCAAACACAACAACAAACTGCAACAATATATGTGTGCAATAATTCAACCTCCATTAAAGCGTCTGAACTGAAGCGTCGCTGGTCTCGCTGTCATCAGATACCAGAGACGGAGGACGAGGGACTTGTTTTCCCGATCCTTCTGCTTCGTCCCACGTTTTTAATACAAAAAATAAGGGCAATATCATGATATTGCCCTAAATAAGAGTAAATACCATGCACTCAACTCACCGAACAATCGGAGCACATGGGCCTTGACGTAAGCTTGTTGCTCGTCTTGCCATTATTCTTGGTGCCACTTTGTAGAGTCATAATCCAAGACATTTGTGGCTGAGTTCTTATGGTGCACGTTGAACATAGCCTTCACGTTCTCGTCGCGGAAATACACTAAAGCAAACACCGTGTAAGCAGGCTTACGTGTCGAGATTACACAAAGCGTGCGCCGAGTTAACTATTTGGCTTAGCTTGGCTGGCTTGGCCGCAAGCTCGGCTTGTCTTCGTATCGGGCGAGCGCGGATGGCGCGCCGGACGCACGACGTTTGCGCCTGTTTGCACCACATTATTTTCGCCTGTATTTTTATAGCGCTACTTGTCTTGCTTAGCATAAATTGCTGTAAAATTTAAATATTATTCAAAGCTTCTTTTTAAGGTTAGGACCATTCTGTAGAAGCAAGGAACGTGAAAAAAAAAAAAGTTCATAACAATTACCACGCAGCATCTCTGGCGCCACGTTAGCCACGTCGCGCACCGGTTCACTTTTTTGGTCAATCGGCTGTTTCTATGCCGGTTGCGGTCTCATGGCAGTTTCTATGTTATTATTCTATGGTGTTTAACAACACCTTCGCTATTTAGGCGCTGATGTGTTGTGATTCATTCGCAAGCATCGCGCGTTTGCACATTTTTCTTTAGCGTTGTTTACCAGTGCCTGTTTACCGCAGGGCAGGTACGGAGACACTGTACTGTCGTGGTCGACACGCAGTTGCTGACAGCGTACGTTAACGTGATAGATTATCATGCCATGATTAGAAAAGCTACGTGCCAACCACGACGGTAAGCATTTCCGAACGGTAAAGCGGCGCTGAAAAACCCTTTCGTTGCGCCACGTGTGTCTCGTCACCCTCGCTCGATCATGATCTTCGTTTCAACATGAGAAGCCGATCGAGTGCTCTGCTCAACCGCGGTTAATGAAGCGGAATCACTGTTTATTTGGAGCCTATCAGGCCCGTAGCCAGGAATCTTTTTTTTTTTTGGGGGGGGGGGGGGGGGCACTTGGTGAAGGCCTGACTATTCGAGAAAAACACCTATTTTCATTATTTTCGGTAAAACACCCCCTTAGGCAGCGCACAATTGGGACCACTTGCTTCCAATATAACTGGTTAGGATTTCCAACTGGGACCAACTGCTTCCAGTTCAACTGGTCATGGTTCCCATTGGTGGCCAGTTGAGTTGTAACTGGGACAGCTGCTAACTGGAACCAGTTGCAACTGGAATCAACTGGGACCAGTTGAGTTGTAACTGGGACAGCTGCTAACTGGAACCAGTTGCAACTGGAATCAACTGGAACCAGTTGAGTTGTAACTGGGACCAGCTGCTAACTGGAACCAGTTGCAACTGGAATCAACTGGGACCCATTGGTTTCCAACTGGGGCCAGTTGGACTGCAACTGGGACCATTTGATCCCAGTTAATACCAGTTGAAACCAGTTGGATTCCCAGTTGCACATTTTCACCTGGGGTTAAACGTCTCCATAGCGCTAAAGCGCTGTCAGCCACGTAGCTTTCCTCAGTAAACCTATCAACTGTCCTACATTTCATGCAGAACTGAATAAGAAATGCGAATGTATATTAGAGCACGCAGTGCACAAAGTGCTATTTCAACTCATCGTGCAGGAATGCGGGCTTTCTTTTTGTTGAGGGGCACCCAAATGAGCAAGAAGTAAATAGTTAATTCAGTCGCGCAATACAGCAGTGCGTAGTGGGTGGAACACAAGGTAAACGTACAAATAAAACAACAAGAAAACGTCACCCATTACGAAAACGCCGACTATCGCCGAAGGATAGCAACCCGTTCGTTGGCAGAATGCGCTTCTCTCATAAGTAATTGTAACGTTCGGCGCGCTTCGTGCATTAATTCGGGAATGAAGAGCGCACATATTACCACAAAGCTACAGTCAACGTATTTTGTTTGCCGGAAATCGGGTGACATCGCTCACAACGAAGCGCTGTTGTGCACGTTTGTATACGCGCCGACAACCTCCTATCCACACTAGCGCGGCGACGGTGCTGCCACCTGTAGCCCGATCTCGCGGCGAATAGGCTCCGTACAGTGAACAGGCGGCGCGCCCACGCGGGCACACACGCGGATGTCCGCGTGTGTGCCCGTTATCCGACGTTTTGTGCGCGCGAAGTTGCAAGGCTGCCTGTTGCTTGGCGATGTCCCAAGTACTTTTTGCGGGGTTTAGGCCCGTTAAAGGACTTCGCGATTACTTTCATGATGCCGCGTTAACCAGCGGAGAGAAGCTACATCCCAGACAACAGTAACACATCTTCAGAACGTTTTCAAAACGTTCTCGTGAGGACATTGTGACGTCCCGAAAACATGCTCAACTAGTCTTGATGGAGTCCAAGAAAGATACTATTGTCCGGCCTCAGCATGTCTTTTAAACGTGCACAAATGGTTCACCAGGGCATTTCTGGCACACTTTCAGGATTCGTTGAGGACTGAGACATACTCAAATGGTCCACCAGGACATTTTTGGCACAATTTAAGGATTTATTGGGGACTGAAACATACTCAATTGGTCCACCAGGGCACAACTTCAGGATTTAATGGGGACTGAAACATACTCAATTGGTCCACCAGGGCACAATTTCAGGATTTATTGGGGACTGAAACATACTCCATTGGTCCACCAGGGCACAATTTCAGGACTTATTGGGGACTGAAACATACTCAATTGGTCCACCAGGGCACAATCTCAGGATTTATTGGGGACTGAAGCATAGTGATCAATTGGTCCACCAGGACATTTCTGAACGTGCAGCGTACCGACTGGGCTACACACCAAGATTGGTTGCATGCTTAATTACTGCATTTTAGATTTTACTTTTACACGAATTTAATATTAGAGCACGGTTATGTACCACTGACTAGTTAGTATAAGGAATGTCACATAGTATAGAACAGTGTCGGTGCCTATGCAGAAAATGCACATGCAATGTACGTGGCCGTGCCACCTGCTAAAGCAAGCACAAAAACAATATGTTTCTAGGTAATACATTTTTATTTCGATGCCTCCAGCAAACCATAAAAACTCTTCAAGGGATGAGCTCGGCGAGGCATTCGATGAAATGTTCATTCAGCTGAACAATCTGACTGTCCTTCCGGTGATCCTAAAAGAAAGTCAAGAATTTTTTATGAGGACATGATAACAGTTGTTGAGGGTACCACCGTAAAATCCCGAGCAAGCGCCGTCCCTACGTCGAAGGATAATTCGACAAGATTTGGAGAGGGGCATGCTTGCTCAGTCATGAATCGAAATTCAACATGGTGGCGGAGGAGCTGTTAAGAATAAGGAATGCACACCTGTGCTAATGAAATGCTTTAATGATTATGCATGTAATCACCCTCGCCGGGATAATGAAAACAGTGAATGAAACAGTGGAAATGGTGGGAGAGGGGCGCTTGCTCGGGACTAATGGCAAACCGTCAATATTGAAGCAAAGGCTGAGTTCGTCAGGCAAGTGTGTACAGTCCAGCAGAGTTTGCCGCAGTCCTGCCTCAAGGCCAAAATGGCGGAACTTCCCTCCTGCCAGCTCTCTGATGTGTAGGACCCTACCTGGAGTTTGCAAGAGCATCCTAGCTAGCCACCCTATCCTAGCAGTCGACGGTAGTGACACAAAACAAGTGTGGCTCCGCAAAACTGACAGCAGTGACGTGACAGCGGCATGCGAGCACCGCGATTCAACCGCCCATGCACGCTTGTAACCTTTGTCGGAAGTTCACATTGCTTTCCTCGTCGTCAGACGTAATAGCTCCACTAACATGGTCGTAATCTGCACTCTGCACATCGCTGCAACGGCGGCAAGTATATGCTGTTATCGCGCGAGCCACCACTGATCGGACTACTTACTGGCCCTACAACATCCTGATACACCACGTGTAGTACATCATCACTAACAAAGACGGCGGAATCGCCACATAACTCAGGAGGATGCGCTACCGTCTGTTCATTTTGCCGAGTCCCTTCGACTTGATGCAGGGCGCGACCACTAGAATTGGTGTCGGGCAGGGACTCGGTCGGACTTTGAATGCGACACGCCGGCTGAGCGAGGTCATTGTTCATGCTCGCAAGCTGAACAGACGCATCGACGCGGCGTTTTCGCTCGCGGCGAAATAGTCGTTCACTGCTCTCCGCCATCACCAGAACACAAAAAGGTGGTGGTGGTGATTAGAGGAAGAAAAAGACGCTTGGATCGAACTCACCGATATTCAGTCCGGCATGCGCCATGTCACAACCTCTCCGTGAAGACACAGTGTGGGCAGAGAACACCCATACACGTGTGGGCCCGTGGGGACTGCTGGGAGTCTGGGACCACCAGGAGGCAACTTTTTTTTTTTTTTTGTCACATGGGTCACAGTGTTGCCAGCGGTCGAAGTGCGGGAAATTTAAATATATGTCACCGAATTTTAACTTCGCGAAGCGTATTTCCCTTAAATTGTGCTTTTTAAACAAGCAATTAATACATCGCATTACCCTCGCCACGTTGGCGATTAATACATGTACTCATTCTGAACAAGGAGAAACGTGTCCGTCGGCAGTCATAATTATGTCACCAGATAAAGATGTTCTATTTTTTTAAATAAAAAAATAACATGCAGTCAAATGGTGTTCATTGCACAAATGTTGTAATTCCCAGTTCAGCGCAAGCCTGTTGCTGTCCCGAACACGTCCGCATGAGAGCATGTTTAGGATAATCCTGCAAACGAGGTCCTGAGGACGTACTCAGAATGCTGCCAAGCGGACGAAGACGTTTGTACCTTTTGAGGACGAGCATAAGATGTTCGACTGGTCTGGGAACAGCCGGTTGAAACAGCATGGACAACCACCAGGCAAAAATAATAATTACTCACACTTAGCTGATCATTGCAAAAGAGTGTCAAATTGTGAGCCAGTTTGGCCTGATTCAAAGATGTTCTTTGCTTACAGAAACAAAATTGCACGTAATATAACAGAAGCCTTACATATCAGGAGACGTTCAGATAACTGCGTAAGCGAGCCGTAAAGTTTTACTAACGAAGAATTTTCCCGTGGCAGTGTCACGTGATTATTTTGTGGTTTTTGTAGACAAAATACTTTATTTGCAAATTGGTTGTACAATGTGATACCTTTTTTTGTATGGCCTTGCTCACGTGCGCTACTAGAGTTTGCATATTCATGTAACTGCCTTCCGCAGTAAACTGAGCAACGAGTCGGCGCTTGTCTGGTCCCTGCATTCCATTCTCGTTCATTGTCTTGGGTTGGCGCTGCCACTTAATGAATGAACAGTATTGGTTTGATGAAGAAGAAAACGCATATTTCCGCTAAACATTGGGGAACACGTATCAGTGTTGTTGGTAAGAGGAGGGTGAAAAGAGAAGGGCAGGCCACCTGCTCGATAAATGAGTATTCCCACAACGGCGAGCTCTAGTATTCCTTGAACGTAGTTTCGGAGTAAGCCTCCCTTTGTTACCCCGCCCCTCCTCCCCATTGCCTTTTTTTCTGGCGGTCGTGTGTGCCAGAAAATGCCCTTTCTATCTCCGCAGCCTAAGGACGGTCAAACGGAGCTTTCGGAGTCGCGCTCGATTATACCCCGCGCACGTGCTCTCGGAGGCTTGCTCGGTACTTCGGCGAATATAATTCACAGCACCACTGCCTGCCTTCCTTCTTTTTTTTTTTTGGACCAGCCGCTGAAGGTTGACTAAAAGGTAACTTGTTCTGCACGCTTTGTGGGACCACGGCCGGGCTAGACTGCACGTGCGCGCTCAAGCGCGCACGTGCAGTCTAGCCGGCCGTGGTGGGGACGAAAGATGCCAGTTTGAATGACACAGAACAGACTCCTGTCTCTGAGAAAAGATGGAGAATTGAAGACCCCCGCTTTGCTGAAGAGCTGATGGCCCTGGGAGTGGGGAGGAAACTTTAGCTCGCTTCCATAAAGGCAGCAGTTGCTTTAGCAAAATAGTTGAGGCTTGTGCTCGTCGGTGCCTATTTGAAAGATGCAGGACGCAGAAGAAATCTTTTCTAGAAAGCCTGTTTCGCTCTTAACAAAAGCGCTGGGCTGTGTGAGGGGTGCTTCCCTAGTTACAGTGAACTCCCTAGTCTCGGATTGGGATGGACACAGCGACCACCTGAAAAAATTCTACGTTCTGAAAAATGGCCTTCGGTGAGGTGAAAAGCGGGGGGGGGGGGGGGAGGGGGGGTGGGTTGGCTTATAGCTTTGGGGGGGGGGCGATCGCCCAATCCCCCCCCCCCCCCTGGATCGCGACATGGCCGCAATGCCACTTTAGGCAGCAGGAGTCTGCATTGCAGCGAATCTTGGCGTCACGGTGACAAGACAGTTCCTCTCCTCCAGTGATGAGTAGACTTGAATATTTTCGGTAAAACGCTATCTAGGCCTTACAATTTCCAGTGTATACCAAAATTTGTAGTGGGGCATGGTGAGGGGCCTTTTAGTGATTCTATTCTTTATTAAGACAGGTGTTGAGAAATTTGCACTGAAAATGAACAAAAAGTATTTTGTTCTGGCACAGACAAAAATTGCCTCAGCTGGCTCTTGTTTCAGAGATTGTTTTGTACCAAGGCTTCCGACAATTCTGAACACATATAATTTTCAGATGCGCTCTCTAGACACACTCTCCAAAAGTTCACTATCTTTTACTGCAAAGAGGTCCATATGGCTGCTCGCACCAGGTTTTTGCCAAGCTCCTTTTGCCATATTTCAATTCACATCAAAAACTATATTTCTGCTGAAGAAATGATTGTTGGGCCCAGAGGTGCCAGAAATTATGATGATGTAAGGCAGGGTTGTTCTCGATATATAGTTGAGGAAATAAGAATGGCAAATTGCACAGCACACCAGTGCATAACCAGTTTCTTTTATTTATTTATTTTTACTTTATTATTACTTTTTTTATTTTTTCAGTAGAGAGACAACTGTGGATGGGGGGCTGGGCAGATGGGAGTTGTGTCGTTTATGCTATGCCGGTCACAACCTAACAATCCAGTACATTACTTCACTTGGTGGCTGTCTGGGCTGTGCTCGAATGATAGCATGTGGCACACGTAGGTTGATGAATGCAGAACACCATTGCAATTGTTGTCAGAAACAGTGTCAACAGTGTCGTCATTTTGGGTGTCTGCTAGGGTATGGCAGTTGCACTCTTCGGTACTTCAATTTTGGCAGTGGCGTAGGTCGAATTTCATCACACTGCAAAAATTACGAGTGGCTGCTTCTTGGAAATCTCACAGTGGCAATGGGCTTTTGGCAGGAAGAAATTCGATTCTCCCATTTGACCGGATCTGCTTGTCACTTCTAATAAAAAGATAATTATTTAATTTCGAGAATTAATATCTCCAGTCACCTTCAAATGCCCACTGTCACAGACAAAGTAATTATGAAGGCAGCAAGCAAATATCGCATTTACCTTATATTTAGGGATCTTCGAACACATTTTTTGCAATGGCCAGTATTGCTTTTTGATGGAAACTCCTTTTCACACGTATGTCACAGTCATTGACATATCACTCAACTAAAGGCATGCCTACTATACAGGAATGAATTAACAGTAAGTGTAGGATACACCATCCCTACAATATGTAACATTCAGGCATAGCAAGCACAATGTCTCTTCCATACAGGCAATTGTGATAGATGTGAAAATTTTACTCTAAGTAGGATCTCCATACAATGAAAACAGACGTAGCGTATTGTAAAATATGCTGCGTTCGCTTTTCGAGACTATGTATTCCAGAGCCTTTTCCTCTTATTACTCCAATTCTTTAGAGCACTTCTGTATGAACGTTAATCCTCTAGTTGGATTTTCATCAGGCAGTAGCACCTAACGCTTAGACTATGAATGCAACATTGTCTTAAAGGGGTACTCACAGCATTTTTCGAAGGTGAGTTTACTCTGCCATACGAATCTCCCGAATACAGAGACTGCTCTGGACAAGTGTGAAGGTCCGCATATGCTGGTAAGATATCTTATTTTGATGTTAAAGTCAATTTTCACAGCGCACCTACCGACATCGACACTAGCCTGACGTTGGTAGGTGCGCTATGGGAAAATTCTGGTGACTTCAAGCAGCAGTATGGCTAGTTGTGACGACGTCGGGTACCAAAACTTCCATTATGACCGCTTGTGCATCACCGAAACATTCAAAAGAGCCACTTGCACGTCACCAACGGAGCCACGGTGCGGAGCGGCCATGGAAACGTCATGGTGTCTTGTGCAGTCACATGACGAGAAGCTCCTACAGTGCTGACGTCAGGGTACAGTAGGAACCGAAACTAGCTTTTAAAAGCATGCTGTAATACTTTTTCAGGGTGCACTCGCGCTTGGCAGTACATTTTCTAGACTCGTGAACGCTTGGACTTTCATTTCACGTAAACGACAACTGAAAATTTTCGTGTCAGTACCCCTTTAATTCAATCTCAATTGAGTGGTCTACCACAATTTCTTTTTTTGCTTCATGGGCAGAGCTGCATTGGATGCTTAACTGAAGTCACTTACCACAGTCAGTGACATTGCAAACAGTGCATGTTGTATCAGAAATTGTGTGTGTGACCTTCACTCTCACTCGAAGTACGGCTTTTCGGCAAGAAAAGGCACCAGCCTTCTGTTTGAAATTTTGAGTTTTCACGCTGTGAACCAATTGGCGCCAAGTGATCTGCATGCCACACTTGTTGGTTTTCAATGCCCAAACCTGGCGAGGGGCCCTTTGATAAGAGTACACAAAAACTTCCCATAGAGGGTGTCTGGTTCAGTATCAAGTTGATGCTTGTTAATAATTCTTTTAGTAAGGCTGAGCAATTAACTAAGTATGTAACACATAGATAACTACTTTTACAGTCGCCCGGGCACCCAGAGAAGGAATCTGTAGTCGAAGGCGGCAGAAAACGACCCGTTATGACACAATTAGAAATGTGCAGGCATAAGATGGAGCCAGCTTGCACAAGGGGGCAGTTGGAGACTGCTGGAAGAAGGCTTCAGCAGTAGTCCCAGATAAGCTCATAGTAACATTCCCAGAGAAGATGCTGTCAAAACTAGGCTCATGTGAATATAAATTTTTCGGTTCAGAGTTAAGTCTTAAGCAAATAGTTATACGTACTGAAAAATTTCCAAGTACATAGCGGGTGCCTGATGTTGACAAGCTTTTTAGACAATTTGTGTTCTTTACATGCAAAAACAGTCTAATATATGGAGCTTACATTGAAAGCCTTGTTATTTATATAGGTAGTTGTATGCCATTAGTTTCGTTGCAAATTAGATTTTTTTCTGATCAATAATAATTGGCAGTATGAGTTACATGCAGTAAAATATGCCGTTTTAAGCGTTGCTATATTTTGCGTGAATACCATCCCCTAAAACTTTTTAAAAAATTATTTCTACATGCAGGCAATACAAGCATTCCCATTAGGTGCGGCTCTTTGGCAGTGTGAACTGCAAGCCATGAAACCACCTTTGACGAGGGTTATACAAGGGGAAATGCATATATATTGTTCGTTTTCAAGCTGAAGCAAATATGGATTAACGTAGCGCACTTGATAAAATATTTAAAAACATCAAATATTCCCCATGCCTATCAAAGCCTATCATACCACATGAACGTGGAGTGAGAATCTTCAAGGTGGCAGAATTGCAAATCTTTACGTGCACCTGCTGGTTTATGTCCCCTCACAGTAAGAGCAGTAGCACATAATTTACTACATGTAATGCATTCTCAAAAGGCTGGCATATTTCCTGCCCAAAGCAGCTGCTATATTTGGCATCTTTCAGTATGATAACCGCATGAAACTCATGATTGTAATGGTAGTGGCAATAAATTGGCATTTAAAGTCAGTAGAAACAAACTGCAGTAGACACGAGGGATTCTCTTAGTTACAAGGTTTTAATCAACATTCTTCATAAAAGTGTACAATTCAAGACGCTGCACAGCACAATTGGGCCATGTAAAAAGGATCTAAAATGAGCTAAGGCTGTACACTTTTTTTTCTTTTATACACAACACTGCTGGCCCATGCACGCACACACAATGCACACGCGCATACATACTGACACACATGCCTGCCATAGTGCTTCCTATGTACACATTCCACAAGAGCAGCGTAGCATCCACTCCGGCTGACTTGGTGTGCATGAAGCCCCTGGTGTTTTTTTTTCGTTTTCTTTTACATAGATGTCTCCTGTTGCCCAAATAGGTTGTCATGTGTACCTCGTATTTATATGTATTTATTTTTATTTATATATATATATTATATATTTATAATATGTATAATATGTAACAAGGCTAAGTAGATACATTGCTCTTGAAACCACTGTAGATACAAAAAAAAAAAAACCCACTCTTCACCAAAAGGGCTGCGTTATTTACAGGCACAATAAATAGATTCACAGAAGGAAATAAAAAAGAAAGGCACAACAAAAAAAGACCACGACTTCCTGTCCCCTTTTCATTAAATAGTATACACATACACAATAATGTACAGCTGAGCTGATGGGAGAAGGGGATAGGGTGGGAGGAAAAAGAGAAATTCTGTTATATACAGCACGGCTGACATGTTCTCACACGTCCATCTTGTTAGCCCTTGTCAATATTAGTCAAAAACTGGGTTGTCAATATCTATGATCAACATATTTATAGCTCAGTGTTCCATGGCATGCTGCACTGAGCTCAACGCATGTAGATCGTCCGGTATAAGTGTCTCCCCCCCATTGTCATGCTGATATGTTGACTTGACTGCAGTACTTTTTATTTTACCAGTCAATTTGAGGCAATACGCCTATTTGCGCAAGCTAAAAGTTCTTTGCCAAATGTTCTTTATAGTGATCCTTCAATAATGTTAATACTATGCGTAAGAGTTAGTCTCAGAAAAGACATAGTATTTCAGCAGCTACCAGCCAAGTCATGACTCCTAAAGACCAAGGATCAAAAAAAAGCCTTAGCTAGACTATAAGAAGCTTCCTTCTTGGCAAAGAATGTTATGCAGTGACACAAAAATGCATCTTACTCTGAGCAAGAAACAAAATATATCGGAGAGAGAAGCCTCAGCTAAAACATCCTTCCACCAGCAAGAGACACAAGCAGTCACGCTGCTGTTGCTGACCTAAGTGCTTTCGGTAGTGTACATATATTATGTGCATATATTAACAACATAGCTAATGTTCAAGAAGGCAGCCTTAAAAATGAGCAAAACAAGAACATGCTTTTTCACTTCCCTTCTCCCTGCAGTTTGTAAAAGAGGCAGGAAACCATTTTCTTTTTCTTTTTACATTTGTACAGGAGATGCTGCATCCTCAGAAAGAGTATGAAACAAGTGCATTGAAGGAACAAGGGAGAAAGAGGAAAAAATTAAGAACATAGGAAGTAAGCAGTAAGTGCTCATACATGAGAAAGTCACAAATAGAAACAATGCCACCAAAATAACCGACTATGACGTGTGTGGCAATGACAACTGTAATGCATGCAGTCAGAATGAACTGTGGGATGACATTCCATTCGCAATGGAAGCAGCTGCCACTGACTCACTTTTCCCTGAGAGTAGCAACAGAACCATTTCACACATATGAATGCATGTCATAATGGGGCAAAAGGTATTGCTTCGTTGACTATGGCCCCAATGCATAACATAGCGTGGTTTGTGCTGAACTGGTAGCCTTCTGAATAGCAGCCAATGATTAAGGCTGCCTTCTCTCTTTGCTTTGCTTTGCAATATCTGTCTTGGAGGTAAGGGTTCATAATGTATTATTGTAAGAACTCTCTTGTGGCGTTTCTAATGACTACATGAGACACAGTGTGCACTGCATGAATATGCAGACTGCCCCGTACATGTACAAGGAATGTCTCTGTCAAACTAAAACAGGTATTGCTGCTCAACCGATACCATGCCTGTGAAAGATACCAATATACTGGTGCATTAAAAAAAAAAAAAAAAGCACCTCTTGCCTTATATCAAAAATGAATAATAAACCGGGAGAGAGAGAGGAGAAGCCTTCAAGTCTTGGCCCCACAGCAACCAGAAGCATAATCTCACGTTGTTAAAGACCTTTTCGATTAATCCAACAGCGTTCCCTTAATCCGAAATCGTTTCCCAAAGTGGTGACAACACAGTATCAACCAAGATGCACATATGTTCACACGGTGAAAGCAGCAGTAAAAAAAAATAATAATAAAAGAAAGCACAGTACCGGGTTTCGGGACTGAGGATGACAGCATCGGTATGATACATAACAACAACAAACAACACGACGTAATGGCAGCGCTCGCAGGATGGGAGAGAAGAACCAAAAAGAAACAACTTTTCTCCTGCACCGGCCAACCTCGTCCACACAAAGCTGCACTTGCAACCAGCACCAGTCTCCCATTATTTTTCACACGCGAGAGCGCTCACAGCCTTAGATGAGACAGAAACAGGGGACTGCTCTCTCCTTAGAGCAGCGCCTCAACAGCGTGGTAGGCTCATCAGGTTTTTGGATGTGTAACGGCAGACAAGACTGCCTGTCATGGCTGTGTGGGTCAAGGGAGAGCCACGACAGCGTGTTGTAGCCTTCCAGCACAATACCTGCAACCAGTAATCACATGTTCCAAGTCAAAACATGGCTGGCATATACGCTTTGCACCACTAACTAGTAGTCGATTGAAAAATTCATAAACAGGTGGTGTGCTGGAGCCAACGTTTTGATAAGTGGACTTGTCTCTTTCAAGGCTGCAACTGCCTACCTTAGCACTTGTGTGTATATGCTTCGTGCCCTCTCCTCCAATCCAAACAGAGGAGGAGGAGAGGGCAACTGCAAAAGCAAGGGAGAAGGAGGGGCCGCCGTGAGCCAATTAGGGGAGTCAAAAGGAAAGGAGAATATTCTGTGAGAAAAAAAAAAATCACGCCATATCCACGAAGTGAATGATGATGAGTGGGCGAAGCTCGGAGGTAATCTGGTAAACCGTCAATCCCCGTAAATTTTGCTCACTCGATCATCACACAAAGACCTGACACAAACGCGGGGGTCCTCATATATGATGTTAAGCTCAGGGGAACGTTTGTTGTCGGCGTTGCCAGTTTGCCTTCGAGGGCAAGAGCGCGTTCACAACGTTTTCATCCAGGGCAGAAAGAGAATGTGTGGTCTGGAATGCGCTTATACTTCATGGTCATCAGCGTCATCGTTATCACGTGTAGTGGGTACATTCCACTATACTGGAACGCGCTTATTCTCAGGGTCATCAGTCGTCATCGTCATCTTTATCACACGGAGTGGATACATCCCACCATGCCTAGCTACCTACTACTACATACTACAAAGGAGGGACAGGCCCGCACCCTGAGGAGCTTCGCCCCTAAAAGAGGAAGAAAGCGGGGGTGGGTGGGGGTAGACATTTCGCTGAACTGTGGTTCAGTGCTTCAACTAATTGTTTGTGTGAACTAGTACTTGCAATTTTATGGGTGCCGTGGCACAATAGAAGCACAAAAATGTATAAAGGTTTGCCTTGTCTGGAACATGATGTGGTGTAAAAAAGCCATGGCTCTCTTGTACTATACCTTGCATTCTTGTTACTGACAACTAATTAATTAAGCTAAACTAAAACCAATGCAGAGTGAATGCAAGCCTTCCCTTTCTTTTTTTGGTAAGCCACCAGGGCTGGTCACATTTAGTGTAAACTGTACACACTGGTACAAGACCTTACGTATTGACTAAATAATGCAGGAGGGGACTGTACAAAATAGTAGAGAAAAACAATCATTTTACACGCTGGTAACACTATTTATTCACTGAACATCTCAACTGTCCCTAATATGACTTAGCAAAATGAGCTACTTTTAATCCAATGACATGTAAGCTGATACATACCGTAGCACATCGGTGGTCAAGTTTGAATCAAGTGGGTGGTAGTTGCGCATGTGAGTGTTTCCATGCAAAATGTCATCATGGTTCTGGTGCACAGTGGGGCAGTGCAGAAGCAGGGCACTCTGTAGGAAGAGAACAAGCAGGATGGATCAAGTGAAAGAATAAAGTCATTGACAGGGTTCCATACAGGTTTCCAAAGCAAAAATTCAAGAATATTCAAGGACTTTCCGGAGCCTGTCACAGGTTTTTCAAGGACTCTAAAGGCATGCAATTGGATTTTTTTTACTCTGAAATTTTAAAAAATTACTAATTTTATTGCACTCAGAATAGATGCAAATCACAATTATAACAAAAATATCTAGTCTTCGAGAACTTATCAAGATTACAACATACAATGAACGCTTACAAAATCGGTGAGATTTCTCCAGTATAGGCTTGAAGTTTGCTGGAATATATTCAAAACGTTCAGTTTAGTGTTATTTCACTTATATAAAGATAAATAAATTTATATCACAGTGATGTTACAGGGACACTAAAGAGAAACAATGAACTTGGTTTAGACTGATAAAGTGTGCTCGGACAACTGTTAAGTAGTTTATTTCACCACCATAGGTTTATTATTAGAGGAGAAAACCAAGTTCAAAGTTTCATTTTTAAATTTCGCGCCGAACTTTGTAATTCGTGACGTAAAAGGTTTCAAAGAGCATTTAACGTATTTTGGCACCAGCTGGCTCGACGAAATTTCCACAAACTCGTTATGTCAAGTCTCTGGCCAACTCAGAGGACAATGTACTTCGATTTAAACCGATTAGGAACTACGTAGGCCCATGCAGGCGTCGTCAAAAATATGTGATGTCACGGCAAATGGTGCGGGAATTCCAAGGTGGCGTCGCCACCTGTATTTTCTTTGCGCGCTTTCTCGCTTATTAAGCGTCTTCTCGCAGCAAGCGTGGTGTTTTTGGTATCGTGGAAGACTACTTTACTAATGTGAGAAAAAATCGTTTTGCTCTTTAGTGTCCCTTTAATAATGACTAGCCTGGATCACTTTGCAAGTCCTAAACAGTGCAAAAAAAAAAAAAAAAAAAAAAAAAAAAAAAAAAAAAAGGGAGAGAGAGCTCACAACACACAATGAGTTCTAATAACACCGGCTGAGATTTCTCCAGTATAAGCTGGTGAAGTTTCACCAAACATATTCAAATTTCACTTATATAAAGACAAATAAATGTACAGGAGGTATGCCCTTGACGTCATACCACGAGGAGCGCTGGTGGCAGGGTCGCCATTTTGCAGGTTCACGCACTCGCCTCACACATGCAAAGAACTTGCACGCGCCGAGTGCTTTTTTTCTACTGCAGTTTGGAAGAGAATGTAGGAACCTATCAGGAAAGCGCGAAGCACTGTGATAGACAGGCTGGAAACCTATGCAAGCACAGATTTCGCCTTTGCAGACAGACCTGCGGTGAAGGCGAAATCTGTGCTCGACACCAGGTGCTAGACCCGGCGTCGTCGGCGACATCGCGAGAAGAAGCATGACTAATGTTGAGTGACAAGTTCGGTCAGTTCAGTTAGCGCCCCTCTTCAGCGTGTACTGGACCTTATTTCTTTGTAATGCACTCATGCTGCTTAAACTGAGCGTTTGAGCTGTTACCTTGCGGATATGTGGTGCTGGTGTTCTGCGCAACTGAGAGGACATTTATAAGTCACCGCTGTGCGCACACAATTTTACAAGCACATCTACGTTTTTGTGCGGCTTCTAACAAGATTAATACTGCTGTACGCATTAAGCTGTCATTTACAAGTCATAGGAAGATCATATAGTAGCGCAAAACCATTTTTTCCTCGCCTCATCCAAGCCGCACCGGCAGGATCCCCAGCGCATGTATAGCTCTCGGTGATGCCTCGGTGGCGAGCACTGCGGCGCGGAAAATTCAGCCACGCCCACCTCTGAAATTATGCTATCTCCATGCGATTGGATGGCCTGAGAGAACCATGCCGGCACATAATCTCAGAGGCCATGCTCCACGCGCCGCAGTTTCCAAGAAAAAATGTCTAAGCGTGTTGGGTTGTGCACAATCGACACTTGCAGTGTGCTGCTCAAAACACAAAGAAGTAACAACTGTGACAGTCGATAGTTCACGCTCATCTAGTGTATACCTGTGCGTTCTTTTCAAGCAGCTTTCTTTTTGTTTAGGCAGCGAGCTGCAAGTGTCGAGCTATGACAGTTGTCCGCGATCATCCTGTGTGTGTTCTTCTCGTGCATCTTTTGTGCTTGAGCGGCACGCTGCAAGTATCGAGTTGCTTGCCGTTCTTCATGTGACATTCTAATTACTTGCTATCGCATTCATTGCTTCGCCCTCGCCGCGAAGTTTGGATTTATCTCGTACATCGGCACCGTGAGCGGAGTTAGGGCTAGCTACGACAACGAGTAGAAAGCTCGGTTGCGATGTGCGTGGCCGTGGTGCCCGATGTTTCAAAGTACGTCATGCTCGATTGCAAGTACAAAGAGTTGTCCCGCGGTGGTCTTCGTCATAAACTCCGAAGTGCTGATAAGGAGAACCTCTAACAGCGGGTCCAACGTCCGCGATGTTCGCGACGAATGCGGCGCGCTATCGTAATCTGATGATTGAGCTTCCGCTTGCAGCTGCCAAACTAAAGCGTTCTAAATTATCGTTGTCCCGTGAACACAGAACGAGTACAAACGCGCATCACTAAGTAGCACAATTTTCGACAGCCACGACCTCGCGACGCACAAGCAGCAGACGACGATCCCGAAGCGAGCATCACGGCAGAAGCAGCCCAATTGAGGCCTTGAATTGAACTTCAAACATGTGCTTTTTGTATGCTTGTTACTGAATGGAGGAGCTAGCTGAAACGGAGTACTTGAACACAGAGAAATGCTCTTTACGACGAGCCCAGAATGGTGGCGCCCAGTTGCGCCGTTGCCGTGTTATAATTTTGAAAACGCCTTTTTTTGCTTTTTTTTGGGTGCTATTTCGCAACTTTGCCAAGTGAGCAGACGTAAAAAAAGTTTATAGCACTTCTACGTAGTTTCAGTGAAGATATTTGGAATCAGAAAATGGGCCACAGAAACTGAAAAATGCGATTTTCCAAAAATCGCATATTTTTTTTTGGTCCCCCGTAAAAATAAGACCACGTTGGTGACTCGTAATTCTCTACGGATATAACAGACCCATTCTGTGTTTACATAAAAGTCTGTTGTAACAGTACTTGGATTTTACATACTCCCTTTACAACAGACCAAAATCCTCTTCACTATGAAGGTCTGTTGTAATGAGGTTATACTGTACATACATATACATATCCGGGACATGAAGGCGGCCGCAAAAATCCGCCGAGAGTGTCCATATAACTGCTATCGCAATAAATGGAACATATTTTACCGGTTATCACTCGCATCCTACTGAAATTCAAATCCTGCCACCATTCAAAGTTCCTTCCACTGCATTTTGAAACAAAAAGAATGACATTCGCACGTGCCTTGGTCCAATTAAAAAAAATCTTGTGCAGGTTAGTTGGGTCGTGACAAATATGCTCATTTTTCTCATAATATGTGATATACACTATTCAAAATTATTCGACTAAATCACTATTTGCTTCGAATTCACTTCGAAGCTAAATTTACTATTCGCACATCCCTAGCTTTCACTTCTGAAATTGAAGGGTGACCAGGGTCTCATAATGCGACTCCCGCACGTCATCTGTTTGCAGCAGAAGACACAGTAACGTGTTTCCTCTTCTGGCCTCCACTGCTCTGGTGAATGGCTGCCCGCTCAACATGGACACATGTTCTCTGGCTGAGATCAAGAGCAGGCTTCACATTGTTGCAATCTGAATACCGTATTTACTCGCATAATTTGCGCACTTTTTTTCGCGAATTTGGAGCTCCGAAAAGGGGGTGCGCAAATTACGCGGAGATTTCGCGAGCACATCTGAAATAACGCACAATATATAGTCCCTAACACGCGCGATATAATACATTAAAGAAGAAAATAAATTATAGCGCAAACGAAGGGTTTTTTAACAGAATTGCACGTACTTTAAACCAGCCAGATTCGGTCATGCGCGGTCTAGTCAGAATCACTGGTTGAGAAGTCCGACTGAGAATCATCGCCGCGGCCGCTGTCACCGCTTTCCCAATGCGCGTCGTCCTTGGTTCCGTCGAGTGCGTTGAGGCGTCTTCTTGAAGCTCTTCGCGACAATGCTGGGAGTACGAGGTTGCCACGGAACGGCGATACCGGTGGGCCTAAGCTCTCGCACATATTTGAAAAGGTGTTCTTCAACGGCAGGAAACTTTCCATGCTTCGGTCGATCCTCGGAACGGTCTCCTTCCCGTCTTGTATTAAAAAGCGAACTCTTCTGCGGCACGGTTCCCGTTTCCTTAGGCAAATTCTACAACAGTGAGCTTGAATTTTGCCGAATAGTTATTGTAGCTCAGCGCAAGAGAACAGTGAAAACGCAACTGGCTGATCGCGAAACCTAAACTTCCGAAATCAACGAAGGCTGCGTCGCAGCGCGGACGCAGAGGAGGAGGGTCAGCGCGGGAAAATGTTGGCGCGACTGGCCCTCGCACGCCTCCGATGCAGAAAGTAGTCCGTGCCGTGTCGCGTGCATGCATTCTCACGGCGGGAGAACGCTCGAACAGTTCCGACAACCGGTGAACAGATTAACGGTTGGTACGGTCTCGGCGGTTTCCAGAGAATAGAACGAAGTAATCGGAAGAAGGGACTTCGCACTCGCAGCCTGTCTTGTGTATGACTGCGCTCGCCTGCTCGGTGAGGGCCGCGGGGCGCGGCGGCGCGGCCGTTCAAAGTTCGCCCCGTGCGCGCGCGCCGGCGAGCTGGCTCGAGCGGGCGGGGAGCGCAAAATATGCGAGTAAATATTTTTTTAGCAAAGCTGGCTAAATATTAGGGGTGCGCAAATTATGCGAGGGCGCAAATTATGCGGGTAAATACGGTAATAGCACGGTGGCACCCAGACGAACGTGCCAACTGATTACTAAGGAGTGGTGGTTTGGCAACACTAGCACTGCAATTTTTAACAAAGCATTGCAGGATAAAAAAAAAAAAGGTTGAGACACGTGTGGAAAACTTTTTCTACCTTGTAATTTCTTGTTTGTGTTTCCTTTGTCTATGACTGTACAGTTAGCAAAAAAGTTTAGAGACCACAAG
Source organism: Rhipicephalus sanguineus (assembly GCF_013339695.2). NCBI lineage: Eukaryota > Metazoa > Arthropoda > Arachnida > Ixodida > Ixodidae > Rhipicephalus > Rhipicephalus sanguineus. Next base: position 10,644,618 of record NC_051181.1, read on the forward strand.
ACACATGAAACATGAAAAAGCTCAATACTCCCGCTGCTTCGGCAGGCAGCCTTGAATTTAGATTTCTGACCTGTTCTAAAATACATTAACAAGTACTGTGCAGTTCAACTGAATACAATCACAAATTGATGGAAGTTCAGTTTTCTCAGACCTAGTAGTCTCTAAACCTTTGATGCCGACTGTACACCCCAAACTGACTAGCAACATTGAGGTTCTCTTATAAAACTGTCAAGTGTGAGGAACACACAACACACAGCAAAAGAAAGATAAAGGATGGGAATCACTAGGGTTGAGTTCTCACCCTTGAGGAAAGACAGGACACGAATCCCTTAAGTGGGGACATGTAGACCAGAAACCACCGAGGCAAAGGGCCCGTAGGTGCAGTGGACACGTAATAGCCCAAGGCCAAAGTTTGTTGCAGCAGCTGCATGGGTTCTTCTCTGGGGCTCCCCACCACCACTTCCAGGACCCTGCAAACATCAAGCAAAGCACTCAGCTTGTTAACTGAAAACACAAGTGATCTTGCCATGAGGCTTCACCTAAATACTATTACTGAAATGTGATAACACTGTTATGGCCTTTATGTGCAAAAAACTGAAATCACTAGTGCAGAAGTGCATGATGTGTTCACGCTCGGACTATCATTTCTCAAGTCCAATACCAGCACAAAATGAAAGTTAACATTTAATATTCTCACTTCCCATTACAGTCACAAAGCAGTGATTGAATCAACAATGACTAAGCTTATTTCAGTCCCTAGGAACATAAGCGAGCTCGGTTAACCATTAGAGATCATGTTATGCCTGATAAGTTGCGTCGCTAAATAGCGTGTGTTACTCTCGAATAACAGCAAAACCTCATTAATTCAAACTTGGTAATTTTGAAATCCCACTTGATTCAAAGGATTTCTGCAGTCTTGTATTTCGCGATGTAACTTTGAGTGGATAACTTTGAGTCGCATGCTCCTCGCAACGACAGTGCATCATGATTCGCCCATTCTTTCTGGGAAAAGAGAACATAATAAAGGACAGTCTGACGAAATTTACGATGTATGCAAACCTCTGAGTGGCGGTTGCTCAGGCGATTCGCGCACTTGCACTGCTGGCAGAGTTCTTGCTTGCAATGCCTACTTCGAAACTTCAATGATCATGTTTTCCAGCCAGAACACACTGCGAATTCCATCACACTGGCCATTATTAAATTCATTTTACCAGAAAGAGTGGGGCGAATGGTCGCACCATGACGCACTGACGCTGTGAGGAGCAAGTGAAATGCTGCCCGCGTGTAACCACTGTGCTGACAGTGAAGCACATCTTCTTTTCTGCAGGCGCGCATTTCAGCTGACCACGAGGCCATTTTTTTCTTTGCGCTGGCAGCAGCGAGACCCGCCGTTTCATAAGCTTGCGGCAAAATTGGGACTGGGTATTGCTGGAAAACATAACCCTTGGAGTCGCAAACTAGCAGGCACAGCAAACAACCACTTCTGATAACTTTCAGTAATTCAAAGTTCCTTGCATCCAGCTTTTTATATGTTTCGTTAATTCGAAAACCCGCATAATTAGAAGATTTTTCACAGTTCCAGTGACCTTGAAATAACGAGGTTTTACTGTATACACATGAACTACATAATGCTTAGCCTGGCAATTTATTGCTTAACACTGAAAACGAATTGTGTTTTGTCCCCTCTCTTATTCAGATTGTTAGTGGTCCAAGAAAAACGTAACAAGGCCTGGCATCTCACCCTAAGTGCACCACCATTGTGAAAGGGTGATTGGCGCCCGCTTGGACCACTGCCCCAATTGCCACCACCTCCTGGGAACCTGGTGGCGAAGATCGCCGATTGGTGAGCAAGGGTGCCTCTGGACTGTCTGTCCAGTTTCAAAATGTCGTGAAGTCGTTGCCACAGCTATGTCTTCAGTGAGCGACTTGAAAATCTCATCGTCATCGCAAAGTGTAGTCGACAGTGGGTCGTGGTCCTGTTGAAAGGTGGCCTGCGACGACTGTCAACAAAAATGCCAAGACAGTGGGTCAGAAGTTGCCACTTTTGTAAACTGCCCTCGAAACAATGTAATAAGAAACATGATGCGTGGTACCTGCACTACCATCGTCATCAATGCTTATCCACTAACGTACAATTATTTCATTGTCAGCAGCAGCTTGCAAGCCTCATCTCACAACACTACATAATCCTTACAGAAATCAGCCGTGTTTCCTTACTTAACTATTAATTATTCTCTATTGACTATGGTAATCATTACAACGAGTTGCTGAGCTGTTCCTTATTAAAGGGCCCCTGCAACACTTTTTCAGCATGGTCAGAAAACTCTGCCGATCGGTGGTAGGGCTCCTGAGAACACGTGAGCCAAACATTTTAGTGCAGCACATGGCCTAAAATACAATTCTCAAAGGCAACTAGAAATCGTTCCCTATGCCATAAATCCGAAGTTCACGTCCATAGGCTTATTGGAGCATTATGACTGCATAGTTACCACGGATGCCGCCACGTCCACGTGCCCACGCGAGCACTCGTGATCACTGAAAGTAAGCCTTTGAAAGCAAGCACGTTCAAGAAAAAAAAAATGTGCTCAAGATCATGACACGCACTGATCAACGGACTCATTTTTTCTCGCCCCCTTGTCCCCCCCCCTGCTACACATAGCTTTCAGTGAGCTCTCTGATACAAAATGAGAGAGAAAGAACTTGAAGCGTGCGGACAAATCCCTGTAACTCTGCTCGTACTTGACGGATTCTAAAATTTCTGCGGCAGTCGATTCGGGAGGCAATAAGCTCTTTTACTGAAGCCATTCGATGATTACTTGGAAAAGTGTTGCAGTTAATGTTCACAGTTAGTGTTCTTCTGACTCAGCAATGAAAAACATATTTCGATTATTTAAACCTAGCTATACCTCTAAGTCGGAATAAAATTTATGTATTCTACACCTCTCTAAAATATGCCCCTTTTTTGTGAAGAGGACTTCTGCAAAATTCTTGTAAGCACCTTAAAGACTTCACACAAGCAGCAAATCTCATGAAAACTCATGCCAAAAGCAAAACGATGAACTTAGTAACTTGCTGAACTCAATTTCATTACAGCATCAGCACCGTGGTCTGGTAAAGTATGAAGTTCCTAGTAACTTTACTTACACGTTTTGACAGTCAAATCCAGCTACAACGAAATTGACGGGATGAGTGAAAAAGTTTGTTGTCGCGGATTTCGTTGCAGTGAAATTTCATGTACAGATCACAAGATTTAGGAAGCTCTGATGATTATAACTCGTCCTTTCGCTATGATTATAACTCTCGCTAAACTTGGACGTACTGGGCGCACACCAAGTGAATGTATTTTCTTGCGTATAACACGCACAAATATACAGAGACTTTAGCGCTAAACTTGGGGTGCGGGTTATACGCGAGTTTCGGTGCGCAAGTTGGCTTCACGGTAATGAAGGCCTTTGTCTTCAATACGCGAGGTACACGTGTAGTGGACGATATGCCGGTTTTCGAATTTGCCAAAGTTCTAGAG